>NC_053489.1:401718641-401968641 GCF_905171775.1 Rana temporaria | reverse complement strand
TCAGTGGTAGGACGGGCAAATTTAATAAAAATGGTATGGGCTCCAGAGCTTTTATATGTTTTTCACAACTCGCCCCCTGTGGGGATTTGGAATAAATGATTTAAATGAATTGACATTTTGATGCAGCATCTAATATGGAAGAAAAAAAAGGTAGCCAGGATTAGCTTAACCACCATGCAGTATGGAAACGGAATGGGGACGGGAAGAAAGAGAGGACCCTATATGCAATCTGGTGACTACGTCTGTCCCTTCATTAAAAGGCGGCCTCCCATGTGGAGATTGACCTGCCTAGCATATTTCACACCTATTAGGTGTCCTCCTTAAAAAGGTTTGGGGGGAGATTCGGAATGCCCTGAGGTTAACAGGCCAGCTGCCCTTTGCCCGGTATGGCATAAACCTATATACTCACGAGATACAAGATTTACAGGGTTTTACTCCCTGGAAAGAGGGGGATTTGGTTTTTCAAGCAGTTGTACGAGGGGGAGGTGCTACAAACATATGAACATTTGTATCAGGAATTTCAGTTAGCCCCTAGGAGCTTTTATCAATACCTCCAGCTTCGGCATGCCCTGCAGCCGAAACATTCTCTAGCAGTATCATCGTTACGCAAGTCCTCCGAGCAGATGCCCGGAGAGGACCAATATCAAAAATGTATGCGGAATTGCTGTCCTCAGTCCAGGATCATGCCTTCCTTAGATGCCGTAGTAAATGGGCAGAAGATATTGGGGTTAAAGACGGGGACCAGTGGGATATGGCTCTTGAATCCATTCCTGGGGTATCTGTCTCTGCGTCTCAAAAATTGTCACAATTATTTATTCTGCACAGGGCCTATAGAACACCAGTGCAGCTTCACAGGTGGGGAGGAAGGGACTCCCCCTTGTGCCCAAAGTGCAAAGTACATCAGGGGGACTTTATACACTTAAAGTGGAGGTTCACCCTAAAAACAAATTTTTAACATTAGACTAAGCATAGTAAGGGCATTTACTTTCGGCAGGTCTTTTTTTTTTTTTTTTTCTCCGTACATACCTTTATATTCTGATTTGGTCCAGGGCTTCCGCGTTCTGATGACTCCGGGACTGGGCGTTCCTATCCCTGCCTCAGGGTTTCCGATGACTGCGGGACTGGGCGTTCCTATCCTTCGGTTCGATGATTGACGGCTTGTGAAACAGGTGACCTGTCGCACAACGCGCGTCACCAGATTTCCGGAAATAGCCAAGCTGCGAGTCGGCACTATACAGCGCCTGCGCCCACCGTGTAAAGCCGACTGCGCAGGCGCCGTATAGTGCCGACTCGCAGCTCGGCTATTTCCCGACATCTGGTGACGCGCGTTGTGCGACAGGTCACCTGTTTCTCAAGCCGTCAATCATCGAACCAAAGGATAGGAACGCCCAGTCCCACAGTCATCAGAACCCGGAAGCCCTGGACAAAAACAGAATATAAAAGGTATGTACGGAGGAAAAAAAAATATTTTTTCGTGAACCCCCGCTTTAATTTGGAGATGCCCAAAGCTCCATCTGTACTGGGAGGAGGTTTCTCAGTGCATCAATAGATTAGCCCAGTTACCTGTTCCCTTGGACGCCCTGGTGTACTTGCTTGGGGCCATTGATGCCGAAGAGTTTCTGAAAAGAATATACTATATGACCACTAGATTGATGTACTTAGCTAGAAAGCTTAATCCCACCATATTGGATGGCATCTGCGGTCCCCACGAGGGAAGCAATGGATTACCTATGGTAATGGGGGGTTGGAGGGAGTGGGAAACTACAGTTCGAATGTGTTAATGGTCATGGCACCAGACCCGGAAGAGTCGGGGGTTGAAGAAATTATTCATGCCGTTTAGACATAAAGGGTCTCGTGTGCGTTTGCAGTAGTTCTAAAAATAAAAATGCTATAGTTGCATTGTATATTGTTCATATTATATGGACTCATGTTCTACTAGGTTTTTCTCTTGCACCAATTTGTAAGATCAAATTCACTAATTGTATGTACTATTTGAGCAATTGTATAATAAAAGGCTTCGATTATATATATATATATATATATATATATATATAAATATAATTATAATCAGAAATCTCCCTCCCCTCCACCAAGTCTGGCTGCATCCATTTTAACTGTGGACAGCTAAAGCTGCTGCCTGTTCACTTCCTGGATTTACACAGACACACCTCCAGCTCTGCAGCTCTCATTGGCTCTCTTATGCCCCCCCCCTGCTGGCAAACTAACGAGAGAGCTGTGCACAATTTCATAAGCCTAGGCCTTTTTACCAGAGAAGAAACAGAAAGTGGGCTTTATAAAATTCACTGGCAGAAAAAAAAAAAAAAAATAGTAATTTTGTACTCACTGTAAAATCCTTTTCTCTGAAGTCCATGGACGGACACAGCCTCCTTAGGGTCCATTTGATAGGAGAGGACTAGGCATACATGTTAATAGTTAAAACATGTAATCTTTAGCAAAGCTGAACAGCCCCGCCCAGGGGGCGGTCCCTCTGGTCATAACTCCTCTCACTGCAGTGAGCAGCTCAGTTCGTCAAAAAGCAGTACAAAACCTATAAAAGGAGGGGTGGGTGCTGTGTCCGTCCACGGACTTCAGAGAAAAGGATTTTACGGTGAGTACAAAAATCCTATTTTCTCTTTTGTCCATTGACGGACACAGCATCCTTATATTCTTGACCGTAGGGACGTCCCCAAATAGTGTAAAAAAAAATGAGGGGTGGGAACCGCAATCAAAAGTTAAACTTCACCTCAACATACCAGTGCTCCTCAACGGAGGAGTTGCAACCCTAAACAGCCACCTGCAAAACTTTGCGGCCGAAGCAAGCATCCGAAGATGCACTTACATCAACCTTGTAAAAGTGTGAACGGTTCGACCAGGTCGCCGCGTTGCACACCTGTGAGACAGATACTGGATGTCGGAAAGCCCAGGAAGCACCAATTGCCCTGGTCGAGTGGGCCGTGACAGGAAAGGGAGGCGCCCTCCCATTCAGGGCGTAAGCCTGAATCACGATCTGTCTGATCCACCGAAATGGTGGCTGACGAGACCGCCAGGCCTTTCTTTGGACCAGACGCCAATACAAACAGTGAGTCTGACCTCCGAAACTGAGCCATAGCAGACAGATACACCTGCAGCGCACGTACCACATCTAAGGAATGTAACGCAGCCTCCTTGGGATGCGACGGCTGAGGACACAAGGATGGAAGTATACAATGTCCTCATTTAGATGAAAAGGCATGGGGCCGGGGGGGTGGGGGGCGGGGGAAGACACCACATGCGGCAAATTCGCTCCGCAAGATGGAGATATCAAATGACAACATTTTTTAACAAGATGAAACCCTCATTGAGATCATTAAACTAAACTACGGTGTTTGAGGGTCAGTGTGTGCATTTGAAGGACGCCAGGCATTTGTTGTCTCAGATGTACAGATTGATACAAGGCTCCCAAAAGAGTAAAGTGCCATACTTTATTAGGGAATGGGAAAGAGAATTAAACAAGGTACTGTCAGATGAACAAATCAAAAAAATGATTAAATCAACTTATTCCACATCTATAAGCTTGTATGTTCAGGAAATGGCCTATAAATTTATGACAAGGTGGTATAGGACACCAGTAAGGTTAAATCAGATGTACCCAGCGGCAGATGCCTGGTATTGGAGAGGGTGTGAGCAAAGGGGTATATTTCTCCACTTGTGGTGGGAGTGCCCCAGAATTAAAAAATATTCTGGGAAGCAATTGCACCGTGGATTGAGAGGTTGACCCCTACACCTATAGAGTTTACGCCCCTATGCTTCCTATTCCATGGAACGCCTGGCCCCATTAAAATCTACAGGAAGAGTATTATACCACACTTACTAAATGCAGCGAAATTATTAATCCCCAGATTCTGGAAACAGATCACCTACCCAACTTTAGCAGACTGGAAAAAGGAGGTTAATCGGATAATGGAAGCCGAAAGGTGGATTCAAGTAGTGAAGGACAAAAAAGGGGAATTTGATATGACGTGGGCAGGCTGGATACAATATGCATCTGAAATGGGCTAAGGACAAGAGAAATGGAATGGGAAAGCAGGGGGCGTAACAGATATGCGAGGTCCCCAGGGTAATCGTACATGGTTTTAACTATGGAAGAATAAGGAGCCAGAACATGACCGTTGACTAGAGTTGACTTCTTTCGTTTTTTTTATTTTTTTTCTCCTCTTTCTTCCTTACCGATCTCCCTTTGAGTCCCCCTTTTTTTTTTCTACAGCCTTGATAGTGTGGAGTAGGATGTCTGCTCCGAACTAATAGAGAGAGGGAGTGTAGTCACGGTGAAATAAAGATGGTAGGGAGGGGTATGGGGTGGGGGAATGGAGTAGGTGGAATATTAGAGAGGAGGGACTTGAAGTAGAATGAGGATAGAGGTTAAACACGGTCACTAAGAAGATATTATACAATTTATTTTTTCTCCAGTATCATTTGGGGGGGGGGGGGGGATTATGGAGATGGGTATGTCACTTAAAGTGGGAAGTAGGTCAGAAGGACCACTAGAAAGTAAACACAGTTGAAGATATTCTCTTCATCATAAAGGTAGAATTATATATATTTAACACCATGGCCATTAGTGGCCTCTTATAAGGTTTTGGTAGAGGGGGGGGGACAAATAAACTAAACGGAAGTAGGTGAGGGGATTTACCCCTCCCTTCATCCTTTAGGGGCAAATTTCTCTTTTTTTTTTTTACGTCAGTTGGGGAAAATGAGGGCCGATACACATAATCACGGGTGACCAATAGTCAACACTAGGCACAACGTTAATTATTATATTTATTATTTAATGTATTTATTTTTTTGTTTCTCTTTTCTTTTTTTTTCACAAAAAAAACAAACAGACACAAGGGCCAATAGTGGTCTCTTTGGAAGTAGGATAGTGGATCTTTCTTTCTTTTCTCTCCCTCTCTTTTTTTTGGGGGTATAGAAAAACATAGTAGAACACACAATTCAAGTAGAAGGAATGGAGTGTTTAGGGACAAAGCAGACATACCCCACCGTAGCGAGGGATGATGCGAAGGAGGGAAGGTGAATTAGAATTCTTTTTTTTTTTCTCTTTCTTTCTTTTTTCTATATCTTTCTTTACCCTCTTTTTTTTTTGGGGGGGGGGGGGAGAATAATTGATAAGTTTTTGATAAGACAATCTTAGTTTTTCCCTGCGATGTTCACTTGTGTCTAGTATGTAAATGATGGAACATAAGAATGTACAATGTTGTATGGAATATTGTTAATACTAATAAAAAAAAATAGATTATTAAAAAAAAAAAGATGAAAAGCCGAAACCATCTTCGGAAGAAACGAAGGCTGCGGTCGTAGCACCGCTTTATCCCTATGGAGAACCAAGTAAGGGGACTTGCAAGACAAGGCCGCCAACTCAGAAACCTGTCTGACAGATGTAATGGCCACTAGAAAGGCAACTTTCTGGGAGAGTGTCAGGAGAGGAATCTCTCTGATGTTCTCAAAGGGGGGTTTCTGAAGTGCCGAGAGCACCAGATTCAAATCCCACGGAGGTAGTGGAGGTCGAACCGGAGGGGCCACCCCTTGAACAAAAGTGCTCACTAGTGAGTGAGTCGTCAAGGGTCGTTAAAAGAAAACAGCCAAGGCTTAAATCTGCCCCTTAAAAATGGTACCCAAGGCAAGTTTTTGATCCACACCACCCTGCAAACACAGCAGTATCCTAGAAACCAAATACGTACGCAGATGCCACCCCATCTCTTCACACAGAGATCTAAGCCTTCCACGTGCGATGGTAAATCTTCTGAGAAGACTTCCATGCCCTCAGCATGGTAGAAATTACCAAATCCGATAGGCCTCGGTCCTTCAGCACCTAGCTTTCAACAGCCGCGCTGTTAAAAACAGCGACTGTAAAGCAGGATGAAGAATGGGACCTTGTGACAAAAGGTCTTCTTGCAATGGCCAAGAAGCATCTGCCACTAGTGACACCGAAGGCCAATCTGGGGCAATTCGGATCATCGGGATCCCTTCGGCCTCCGCTCTGTGAAGCAGACTAGGAAGCCGTTTCAGCGGGGGAAAGGCATAAATCAGCTGATACTGTCCACACAGGGCTACCCACGCATCCGTCCCGTCCGCCCAGGGATCTTTTGACCTGGCCACATGGCGTTGTCAGACTGGATCCTGATCGGACACCCCTGTAGCCTCTGTGACCATGTGGAGAGGCACTGCCTGATCGCCCGAAGTTCCAGTACATTGATCGGCAGGCAAGATTTTTCCTGTGTCCAGCGACCCTGAGTAGACTGAACACCCCAAACTCCCCCCCCCCACTTGCTCATGCTGGCGTCCGTCGTGATCATCACTGTCCAGTGAAAAAGGAAGGAACAACTTTCCGGACTGAGGAGACAGAGAGCTCAACCACCAGACCAGGGAAGCTCGGACCTGGTGGCTCACCTGGATTTAACAATCCAGGCACAACGGGGACTTGTTCCATTTGGACAGAAACTCCTTCTGCAAAGCTCGAGTGTGGAATTGAGCATACGGTAACACCTCGAAGGAGGTTACCATTAGACCCAAAACTTGCATGCAAAAGCGGAGACACGACCATTTGCGGGATGCCAACAGCTTCACCGCAGTCCAAGGAGTCTGCAATGTTTCCAAAGGGAGAAAAACCCTCACCTTTGAGTCGTCTAGAATCAGACCCAGATATTCTAGGCGCTGAGTCGGTACTTGTACCGACTTCTGGAAGTTCAGCACCCAGCCAAAATCTTGGAGGGTCCGACTCGCAATCGCCACATCCTCCTCTAATTCTGCGCTTGAAGCAACTCTCAGAAGCAGATCGTCCAAGTAGCCCACGATGGCGATTCCTCGCTGTCTCAGCAAGGCCAGAATCGGGGCAAGCACCTTGGTGCCGACGCCAGGCCAAAGGGGAGAGCCACAAAGTGATAGTGATCGTCCCCTAGTGCAAAGCGCAGGAACCTCTGGTGCATGACGAAAACAGGGACATGCAAGTATGCATCCTTGATGTCCAAGGAAGCCAGAAAGTCCACCGGATGGAGTGCAGCGACCACAAAGGGAACAGATTCCATCCAGTACTTCCAAACTTTTACAAATGCGTTGAGAGCCTTGAGGACCAGGATTGGACGGACTCAGTCTTTCTTTGGGACCACAAACAGATGCAAGTAGAAACCCTGAAACCCTTCCTGCAGCTGCACTTCAGCAAGTCCTGTACTGCCCCCCATCGGGGGCCCGGAGAGCGAATCGGTCGGCGCTGCTGGAAAGCATAGAGATGACTGGTCATGACATCTCTATGACCATCGGAGGCCCGGGCGCAACGTTATGACGTCACGCCCGGTACCCGGAAGTAAACAAAGCCACAATTGCGGCTGTCGGCATGTGATCGTGATTTTTTTTCACCGATTTCATGCTTGTAAGCCTGGAGGAGAGATGTGGGGTCTTATTGACTCCACATCTCTCCATAAAGGAGGACCTGTCACACTGATTCCTATTACAAGGGATGTTTACATTCCTTGTAATAGGAATAAAAGTGATAAAAAAAAAAAAAGAAAAGAAAAAAAAAAAAAAAAAAAAAAGTGTAAAAATAAAAACAATTAAGTAAAATAAAAAATAAATAAAAAAAGCCTGTGATCTTGTTATCTCGCGCGCAGAAGCGAACACGCATTCAGGTCCCGCCCACATATGTAAACGCCGTTCGAACCCCACATGCGAGGTATCGTTGCGTGCTTTAGAGCAAGAGCAACAATTCTAGCACTAGACCTCCTCTAACTCGAAAATAGTAACCTGTAAAAAATGTTAAAGCGTCACCTATGGAGATTTTTAAGTATCGAAGTTTGGCGCCATTCCATGAGTGTGCGCAATTTTAAGGCGTGACATGTTAGGTATCCATTTACTCCGCGTAACATCATCTTTCACATTATACAAAAAAATTGGGCTAACTTTACCGTTTTGTTATTTTTTAATTCATGAAACCGTTTTTTTTTTCCCAAAAAAAGGCGTTTGAAAAATTATTGCGCAAATACCGCGCGAGGAAAAAAGTTGCAATGACCGCCATTTTATTCCCTAGGGTGTCTGCTAAAATAAATAAATAAATAATATATATATATATATATATATATATATATATATATATATATATATATATATATATATATATATATATATATATATATATATATATATATAAATAATGTTTGGGGGTTCTGATTAATTTTCTAGCAAAAAAAATTGTGATTTTCACATGAAGGAGAGAAGTGCCAAAATTGGCCCGGTGGTAAAGTGGTTAATGAGGTCATCCAGTGAGGCTCCAAAATGCCTCCCTCCTCGGAAGGGCAAATCCGCCAGGGCCTTCATTTTAGCCAGATCAGGCGCCGCAAAACGACTGCGGATACCGAGGCTCTGAAAATCAATGGAGCTGCATCCAGGGCAGCATCGCAGACATATTTGAGGCCATGCACTAACTGGTCAACGAGTTCCACACAGCCCGGGAGAGCATGATGCTTCCTCAATTCCCACTGCAATAACTTTGCCCAGTCGGTCAAGGTCTGTCACACTAGTGCTGTGGCCAAAATGGCCCGCAAGGCTGATCCCAGCATGGTGAACATGGACCGACCCAGTGCCTCAGACCTACAATCAGCAGGGTCCTTAAATGCAGGGGTCCTCCTCTACCGGAATCTAGGTTACTTTGTTTAACCTAGACACCGGGGGGTCCACGACCGAGGAGATGCCTATTTTTTCAGTAGGCTCTCCTCAAAAGGGCAACGCACCGCCATGCGTTTGGGGACTAAAAAGGTGTCCTCTGCGGTCGCTCCATTCCTCGTCTATAAACTTATCAAAAAAAGTCACATAGGCAAACACCTTAGCAGTGCGGGTCGGCTTGTGGCACCCACACCTCAGCAGATGCCCCAGCCGCATCCTCCAGTTTAAGAGAGTGTCCCACACTGCGGTGATAAGTGCTCCAACAAGTACCTTGTCCTGCTCTGACCCGGACATGGAGTCACCCTCACTGTCCGAATGGCCCTGGTCTGCATCCTCCGATACCTCAGAACCAGGCCCCTGGAGCACAGCCAGCCCCGGGTCTGAGTCAGAGCTATCCACAGAAGAAGGTGGGGGCCCTTTTTACCTCCCCCCCCCCCCGCGCCCACACACAGCTTCCACCCTGGCAACAAATGACAAAGCCAACAAAGCGTCCACATGAACCGCAGGGGCACCGGTTGCTACCACCGGAATGTCTGGGGAAGAAACGCCAGCTTCGGACGCCATGCTGACCCCTCTGTGACAGTCTCAGCGACAACAGTCACGCGCAATAGTATTTTTTTTTTAAAACAAGGTGTCCACCCTCCTTGCCGTCACTGACCAGGGGACTCACCGCCCTGACAAGAGCTGCTCAGCGCCGCATTCCTCTCTCCCTCACAACACAGTGTGCGTTAGAATGTCTCGGGAGGTAAAAAACAGCGCTGTTTGCACCATTCAGGAAATCACTTCAGCACTAGAGGGCAAAGCCTACACCAAGATGGCCGCCCCAGTAAAAAAGGAGCGCAAACTCCAAGAAAATGGTCACCCGCTGTGCATAGCTGCGTCACAGCGCGGCTACAAGAAAATGGCTGCCAGCCGTTCCCATATAAAGGCAGTGTGGCTACAAGAAAATGGCGCCATTTTAAATAAAAAACGCAGAGCGAAAAAAATAGGTGGACAAGAACGCCGACATGCAGTGACCCACCAGCGGAAGCCCCCCCACACAGAGAGCGGACTCAGACACCCCCCGCAGCCAGGACCCCGAAAAGACCTCCGGTCAGCAATAGCAAATCCATGCATGGGAAGGAGGGAAATGGAGGAAGACGAAAGGGAAGACAAGGGACCCCCCTAATCGACCCCCCCCCCCCCCCGGAAAGCCCAGTTGATCCATCCTGTCAGACAGGAGGAAAAGTACTTACCTGTCTTGTGAGGACTGCTGGCGCGTTGCTGACAGACCCACTTCTGAGCAGTATGGAGTAGCTGTCGGCTACGGCTCGCTGTGACTCAGACAGCAATAGCCCGGTCATATGCCAGCCCCGAAGCATTAGCTCACCGGCCACCCCTGGAGCAAAACGGGGCCCGTCCTGACGACCCAGCGCATGGCTAAGGCCTGCTCACACTCGATGGCCGGACTGGGGAGACTACCAGGATCTATATAATCCAGCCTGTCCCCTAGCCGGCAGTTGATAGAAGATCTCAGGATCAAAAATTAAATAAAATAAAAATACAAATTCTGTAGGACCATGGGCCCAAAAGGGAGCCAGGTCCTTCTCTACTAGGCAGAAAAAAACTGAGCTGCTCACTGCAGTGAGAGGGGGTATGACTAAAGGGACCGCCCCCTGGGCGGGGCTGTTCAGCTTTGCTAAAGATTACATGTTTTAACTATTCACATGTCTGCCTAGTCCTCTCCTAATAGACGGAACATAACCCTACAGTCAAGAATATAAGGATGCTGTGTCCGTCCATGGACAAAAAAGAGAAAAAAAGTTTTACCATACAAAGTTAAAACAAGGGCAGAGGATTTGATAAATGGAAATTTGAAAAAATGACTGAAGTACCGCTTAAAATAGCATTTAGTATATAACCCAACCGATTCCAGAAAAATATATATATATATATATCTTACTCTGAGAACTCTCCACAGATCCAAGCAGCTGCATAAAGAACTTCACATATTCCATTACGTTGAGTGTTGCTGGCTAGAAGGTGGGCATTATCAAGCAATGTGGCCATCTGCGATACAGCAAAATTTCTAATCGCCTTCACTCTAATGGCAACATCAAGCATCTGAGCAGCTATAAGGTGGCCATGACGTGTTCCCTCCAGACGTGTGAGCTCTACCAGAATGCTAATATACCTATAAAAGGAATAAGACTGATGACTCGCATATCTCCATCTTGTCAACAAAAAGAAAATAGAAAATGCATCAAACATGTTTTCCTATAACATATAAACATTGCTTACCACTCAAAATTGGTAATATACTGGTAATTGGATTGGCTGCATATATCAATAATTTTTGTCAGCAACTCATCTCTGTAGGCAGTTCCTTCAGCTTTGTCAACATGGATCATCAACTTCTTCACAATCTCCATCAGATTCTTTTTCGACACCTGTACAAAGACATTAAAAAACACCAAAATACATCACACACAAAATATCAGAACACTATAGATGTTCACCTGTCAACCTACTGCTGTTTTGCAAACAATCAAGTAGAATATACCTAGTGTACTTGGCACATTTATTTAAAGCTCAACTCCAGCCTTACCTTCAATCTTGGACAATTGTACAGGATCCTGTCCTGAAATAGTTTTTTATGATTTCACTGCACACCAGTGTTGCCAACCGTCCGTATTTTTACAGACAGTCCATAAAAACAGGCACTTTTTTCCCCGTCTGTAAATGTCCGTGGTTGCAGGAATGTGCCAGTAAAAATAGCTGAGATCGGTTCGGCTTGGAACTGCGCAAGCGCAGTTCCGGAGCTTGCCAAACAGAGCCGAGCATATGCTGTATTCGGCTGTCGGGGGGGCAGATTTCACAGAGGCTGCGGCGCTGGCGAGTCATGTATTAGGACATTCCGCCAGGAGCGTGCCAGAATTTTAAATCTGTAACTAACCAAGAGGTCGGAGGAGCAGGAGTCAGGACTCGGAGGCTGAGTAGCACGCGGCGGCGGAATGGAGCCTGCTGCATCCAGGCAATACAAAGTTCACAGGGGAATCGGGGACAGACAGCCCAGCCGACAGTGACATCAGGAGATGGTGGCAGAGGGGGATCTGATGGAGGCAGATTGTGATGGTGGCACCTCAGAGGGGGATGATGGAGGCATGGGGTTAATGGAGGCAGGGGAAGATTGGAGGCACCGCAGAGGGGGGTGGAGGCAGGGGGTGATGTGACTAAATAATTTGCCTTTATTATATCAAAAATATGTTTTTTTTACCTTAATAGCTACCTTAAATCACATTGCCATTTGCCTAGCGTACTTGTTTATAGCCTAAATACTGAAATTTGAACCTAAAAATTTAAATTTAGTAACTTTTATGAAATGCCAGTGAAAACGTGGCTGCGCCAGGAAATTTCGGGGGGTGTCGTGCCAGTAAATTTCTGGTAGGTTGGCAACACTGCTGCACACTGTGAGCTTTTAATAGTGTGCATTAGAAACTGCAGAAAGTCAGAGAAAACAAGACTTCTGCATTTTTATACAAGCTGTGCTTTGGCCAATGACAATTTATCAAAACTGGAGCAGACAGAATCTGGAGTGGCTGCGCATACCAACCAGCTTCTATCTTTAAAGGGTAAGTTCACCTTTAGATTTGACCATTGATGGGCCGTGCCTCAGGGATCTCGAATGTCTGGACCTCTGCTTTTGCTATATCACGGTATTTTAATACCTGAGCATTTTACCACTGTGCCTACTTTATATTTTGCACTGATGTCAGTTTAGTTTTCTATGTTTGAGTGTATTGTTTAACGTTTATGACCAGGTTGTCTGGTGGTATTTTTTTTTTTTTTTTTTATGTTTATTTGTCTTAAACCTCATAAAAATAAAAAAGAGAAAAATCTGTAAGGTGAACATACACAGGACCCCCTTCCTCAAGCTCCCTGGTCCCGCTGACCTGGAGCACAGCGATCACCAGTCCAAAACGTACTTCGTCAGGTGGGTACGTTTAAAAGCGTTCTAAATTGGTCGGTGCCATCACATGGGCAGCGGCAACTATTCAGAACCAACGTAGCCCGTCCTGTCACTGTGGGGATTTAAAATCCGACTGGTAAAGCAGCGATATGAGGCGTCAGAGCGGACGATTATCACTCTCAAGGTTAGCGGGACCGGTTGCGATGGGACAGAGTCCAGTGTAAGGTCACCCTACAAATTTTCTGTTAAGATAAACTTACACTTTAACCTTCAAAACTTAAGATAGAGGCTGATTGGTTGCCATAAATATCTGCTCCAGTTTGGATAAATTCCCCCACTATGAAGTCCAAATCGCTTTTGGCTCTACTTCTCCTGTGGGTCAAAAGGAGTGCACTTTGTTCTGACCCATATTTAGCAGACAGTGGGCTAAAGTCCACTGACGTCACTCAGCTGGTCCAGACTCTAAAGAGATTCTCAATTTTTTTCAACCTTGGGCAGCCAAAGGTAAAGCCTTTTTGAAGGATGGAAAAGAGTTAAAAGACTTTATTGAAGGATGTCTGTGTGGAGGGCCCATCTCTGTTGGCAACAGCAGATGTGTAGTCCCTCTACACAAAAATAAAACAAAAGGATGCATTAGAGGCGGTAAAATGGTCCCTACTGAAACATACAAAGCTGAAACATAGATTGGATTTTTGGTGAAAGGATTTAACATGGCAACGTCAAATAGTTTTTTTTGGTATGAAGGGGATTTTTACAATCAAATTAAAGATGTTGCCATGGGGGAAAAGTATGCCCCCAGCGTGGCAAATATCTTTTTAGACAAATGGGAAAATTAAGACATTTTTACTGACGAATGGCCACAGTTGGTACTGTATCGGAGGTATATAGATGACCTGGTATTCAGATGGGAGGGCTCTGTCGAAGACCTCCAATTGTTTATGAACCAGATCAATAACATCCGATATGGTCTCAAACTCGCCAGCAAATGGAGTTTTGAGGAGCTTCAGTACCTAGACCTTGACATTTATAAATCAGGGAATAGGTTACTGACCAGAACCTTTTTTAAGGAGGTTGACAAGAATGGTTATATCTCTACATGGAGTTATCATCCAGGTTGGATTAAGGCTATAACCAAAGGACAGTTTGTCCGGATTAGACAAAACTGTGACTTAGATTCTGGGTACAATCAGAAGTACTGCTGAAAAGATTTTTTGAAAAAGGATATAGCCTTTGTGACCTTGAGAAGTTCAGGTCGGAGGTAGCAATAGAGTTGAATTAATAGAAAAATCTAGGAGAAAAGAGAACAAATTTGAGCCGACTTTCGTCACTGGTATTAATCGTGATTATAAGAAGGTTGAAAAATCCCTTAAAAAAAAAAAAAAAAAGGGATAATACCCTGAACAAGATTTTGCCCCATAAGCCATCCTTCATATATAGGAGAGCCCCAGGCCTTAGGAATATGATAGCCAAAAATGTGGTAAAGCCTCCTAAGATTGGGAAAAAAAATTCCTTGATACCATAGGCTTTTATAGATGTGGAAGATGCAAATCCTGCAGAAACACTGCAAACAAAAGAAGATAAACTGATGTCTTTGTAGGAAGTAATGGCAAGGAGTAGACGATAGACAAATTTATATCTTGCAATACTAAATATGTGGTTTAGCTCTCCACGTGTCCCTTTGGGTTGGTATACGTGGGGAGAACTACAAGATGTCTTTATAAAATAATTAACGAACATGTGACCAATATTGTCAACGGTTTTAGAAAACAGTGTGTCTAATCATTTTAGGACCCATCACCAGCAAAATCCTTATCTTAAGGTTTTATGGAATTGACAAGATATTACCCCATTGGAGAGGAGGGGACATGAGGACTTGTGTGTCCCAGGCTGAAACACGCTGGATTTTTGAGTTAGGGTGTCTCATGCCTGCAGGTTTAAACACTGAAATAGATTTAAACTGCATTGACAGATTTTTGACCATCTATTAAGCTCTACATTTATATTTAGATTTTACTTACCAAGATTGGATCTTGCATCTCAGCATTTGTATTTATTTTAGGTAGGAATTGATGTGAACACATATACCATTTCCCCCTGGCTTGCGGACAGGGATGTGTGTGTTCATAGTATATTATAGTACATGTACTATACATGTATATAGTTCATAGTACATGTATATTATGTGTGAGCACTGCAGTATAGAATCAGGCCACTAGATGGCGATACTGCATACTGTGATCTCCATATGTATTCGAATGTCTTTTAAGTGTGTTTTATGCCGTCTTTAATATATTAAAAGTAATGTCATTTATTATTATTATAGTTAAGCTGGTTTGGATGAGGCAGAGACTTTTCCTTTCTCCCCGTTTTGTTTTTTGCTTCTCTGTTGCCAGGGAGAAACCATTTAAATTTATTTTTTCCTGAGTTTGACACATAATTGCCACTAACCAATGGCAACGCTGTATCTAGTATTTAGGCTCCGGTATCATGGCGGCAGCCTCCATTTTCCTGAAGACGTGCGCTAGAGCAGGAAATGCATAAAAGTTGTAGCCTGTATTCGCCAGACATTGGAGCTTTCCTCCCTTTTTATTAACTTCTCAGCTGAGACGCGCACTACGCTTCCTGTATCACCTCACCCTTGGAGTGATTGACCGGCCCCGGCTTCATCACACAGCTGTGCTGCTATATATGGAGTCTTTTATATGCATGCAAGTGCTTTTAACCACTTAAGCCCCGGACCAAAATGCCCAGGCTTTGCGATTCGGCACTGCGTCGCTTTAACAGACAATTGCGCGGTCGTGTGACGTGGCTCCCAAACAAAATTGACGTCCTTTTTTTCCCACAAAAAGAGCTTTCATTTGATGGTATTTGATCACCTCTGCGGTTTTTATTTTTTGCGCTATGAATAAAAATAGAGCGACAGTTTTGAAAAAAATTCAATATTTTTTACTATTTTCTCTAATAAATATCCCCAAAAATATATAAAAAAACATTTATTTTCCTCAGTTTAGGCCGATACGTATTCTTCTACATATTTTTGGTAAAAAAAAATTTAAATTAAAAAAATCGCAATAAGCGTTTATCAGTTGGTTTGCGCAAAATTTATAGCGTTTACAAAATAGGGGATAGTTTTATTGCATTTGTATTCATTTTTTTTTTTTTTTTTTTTTTTTTTACTACTAATGGCGGCGATCAGCGATTTTTTTCGTGACTGCGACATTATGGCGGACTCTTCGGGCAATTTTAACACATTTAAATTGCATTGTTTATTGTGAAAATGTCAGTTGCAGTTTGGGAATTGACCACAGGGGGCGCTGAAGGAGTTATGTTTCACTTAGTGTGTGTTTACAACTGTAGGGGGGTGTGGCTGTAGGTCTGACGTCATCGATTGTGTCTCCCTATAAAAGGGATGAAACGATCGATGCAGCCACCACAGTGAAGCACGGGGAAGCCGTGTTTACATACGGCTCTCCCCGTTCTTCAGCTCCGGGGAGTGATCGCGAGGGGGTGGCTAGAAACGAATAATCTGCAGAGGCGCATTGCTGGCGGTATTATCGCGGTGTCCCATTGTTTTCAATGGGAAGGAGCGGTATACACACCGCTCCAAAAGATGATTTTTTTTCTCCTGCCAGCGCATTGCCTCAGTGTGAAAGCCCTCGGGCTTTCACATTGAGAATGCTGGGGCAGGAGTATTTCAGGCGTTATTTATGCGCTATTTTTAGCGCCAAAATGCCTGAAATACTCCTCAGTGTGAAAGGGGCCCAAGTGTTTTACTGTTAAAGCTGCTTGCATCAGCTGCACAGTTAGGAGCCAGACTGCTGCTCTCACACAGAGGACATAGGTCTGGGTTTCCAACAATCCGACACAGCACTCCAATTAGCAGTGTTGTTGATGGTATCACAATGCAGAGACGGTCAAACTGCTTGAGACCTGTAACACAGCGTTTTGTGTGAACGCAGTGTCCTGGTAAGCCAGCTACCAAGCCAGGCAGTTAGTAAGAAGCACCAAACCCTTAAAAAAAAAAAAAAATGTTCCTTGATTGTTTTACTAAATGTAGGCTTTTTTTAAAGTTAAAAGGAAAGGGGGCATGGCCTGACGCAGCATGTGAGCGGGCGTCTTCTCTAGCAGCTCTGAGATCCCTCTTGGGGAAGACCCGGTGCTGCTTTATCGGTGACTCTGGTGGATGGGAAAGCGCAAGGGGAAGAAACAGCCCCCGGCCAGGATGAGTATCACCACGCACTCATGCCAAGATGCCTGCCGATCCACCGCGCCTCACTCATCCCTGGCATCCACGCCAGATCTATTTGCTGAGGACCCTGATCCATCACTACCTCCTTCTCCCGGGACCTCCACTACACCAGCGCTACCGGCCCTAGTGTCACCCAGTGAGGATGGCCTGGAGGATGGCCCGGAAACTGGAGCCCACGCTGCTGGATATCCTCAAGATTATAAAAGGCAAATCATTCTGATGATATGGGCAACCCCCCTCGCACTATGGTAATCCGCCTCCTTAACTATAGGGACTGGGACGCTATCCTGCGTACTGCCCGCATAAAAGGGAGCCTGAAAAATTAATAATGCATCGGTGTCCCTTTTTCCCCACGATTACTCCCCTGCTGTCTGGGCGTCGAGGGCCAAGTACCAACATGTCAAGCAAAAGTTGAGTGAGAAGACCATTCAGTACTCCATGTTGTTTCCTGCGACACAGAGTTGTGCACCAAGGCCAGGTGCACTTTTTCCAAACCCCTGCAAGTGTCAGGCCCCCGACACTTGATTTGCTATCTTCCCCTGATAATGTGTTCTATTTTTGTCTACCCCACTCACTGGGACTATGCCTGGGGCAGGTATATTTATTTAGTTAAATGCCTTGTCAGGAGGATGCTGATCTCCTCTTGGTGACTATGATGCTACCGTTCATTTTATTTTTCTTACCTTCTTTGTTGTTTTTCTTTTTTGATCACTGACTGATCTAAAGTTTGCTCGCCGACTTGCCTGTATAGGACTTGTTCTTATTGTGTATATGCAGTTCAGGGTCTAGGCCAGCCCCTTGTTTCTGGGGCCTGGCAGGGGTTCAATTTGGGAAACTGCCTATTCTGAATGTGTGTCTGATTGTCATATTTCTGCTGTGTAAAGGGATGAATGAAGAAGTGTGTGTGTGTGTGTGTGTGTGTGTGTGTGTGTTTCCCACCTTGCCTCCTCCCCCCTCTGGGTTTGCAGCCGTGTGGGGTCCTATGTTTTGCACAAGGTAATTATAATCCATTCCTTGCAAATGTTTTGCTTAATATTTTATATTTCACCATGTCTACGGTCAGGTGTATGTCCTGGAATGTCCGGGGGTTAAACTCCAAACTTAAGAGTTTGATTTCCTGAAGACACATAATCCTCATATTGTGCCTACAGGAGACGCACCTTATGGGATCAAAAGTGCTGGCTTTAAAAAAACACTGGGTTTTGCGTGGATATCATTCCACATACTCCAATAATGCCAGAGGGGTGTCCATTCTTATACGGAAGGGCCTCCCCTTTTCCTTTGACCGAGTGGTGCTTGATCCCAAGGGTCACTACGTTTTTCTCCAATGCATGGTGCACGCAACACTACTGCTCTTCACATATTTGAGTGTGCAATTTGCCACCTTTCCAGCTCTGGCTACCCTCATAGTGGGGGACTTTAATTCGGTGCTTGACCCTGGCATGGACCACCTGAAACCTCTCCAATATGACTCTAGGCCGTTTGGTCAGTGGTGTACTTCCTTTAGCTATGTGGTCCTCTGGAGGCAAAAACATCCTATGGTAAGAGAATACTCATGTCAGTCTCAAACGTACTGTACTCTTTCCAGGTTGTACTATGCCCTGGGGACTCCGGACCTAGTCTCCTGTATCCAGGCGGTCACCTACTTACCTCAGACGATATCTGACCACTCTGCCCTATCTGTGGAAATGCCATTAGGTCATAGGCCCTCTATTCAGTTGTGGAGGCCGAGTCCCCTCTGGATCTCCATCTCTGAATTCCAGGAGCCGGTCAGGCACAACATGTCCCACTATTAGGGGAATATTTCCGGATCCGCTTTCTTTGGCTAAACGTGGGATGCCTTTTAAGACATCGGTGCAAGGTTCCTACATCTCTAATATTGCCCAGCATCGGAAGTCCTCTCAGGCTACCCTCTTGGACTTGGAGTCCTCCCTGGAGAATACTAGGGTCCAATACTCTGCGCTTCCCACTCCGGACTCACATGGGGTCCTGGTGGGGGCGCATAGGGCTCTGGACCTCCATAGGGTAGACGCAATGCGGAAACAGCAGATGTACTTATCGGCCAGGTTGCTTGAACACAGTGGTAAAAATGGTAAAATGTTGGCCTTTCTCTCCCGCACGGATTACATTGACAGGACTATAACGCACATTAAATTACAGACGACTCCGTTACATCTGACCCCCTGCTCATTAACCAGATATTCAAGTCCTTTTATGAGAACCTCTATTCCGCCCCGTCCCCTCCGGATGAACTCGAGACGCTGGGGTTTTTGGAATCTCTGCAGTTCCCAGTATTGGATGAATCTCATAACCTTATCTTAGACAAACCCCTGACGATTGAGGAGGCCATATGTTCTCTCCCCTCTAATAAAGCCCCTGAATTGGACGGTTTACCCGCCAAACGTTACAGAAATTATGTTGAAGAATTGGCACAGAAATTACGCTCACTGTTTGGCCATGCACTGAAGGAGGGTGAACTCCCCTCCTCCATGTGAGGCCCTGATTGTAGTACTGCCTAAACCGGACAAAGACAAACTGTTGTGTGGGTATTACCGTCCAATCTCACTACTGAATAGTGATGTCAAGGTGTTGGCTAAAATTCTAGCTCTAAGACTACAAAGGGTCATTCTCCCATCTCATTCATAGGGATCAGACTCGGTTCATGCCTGGGAAGAGTACGTATGACAACATTCGTTGGCTCTATTTGCACATTCACAGGGCTGCCACTGACCAAAAGAGTGGCCTGGTGTTATCATTGGATGTGCTCAAAGCCTTTGATACAGTTAGCTGGTCCTTCCTTTGGGAAATTATGCATCGTATGGGCTTCAGCTCCCAATTTATGAAGTAGGTCTGTTTGCTATATACCAACCCTAGGGCTAGGATAGGTACTAACAAGGATGTCTCCGATGTTTTTACTTTGCAGAGGGGAACCAGGCAGGGCTGCCCGCTCTCGCCGCTTCTGTTTGCTCTGGCGGCATACGGTGGGTGGTATCTGTTATGGGGACCTGACTGAAAAGATTTCCCCTTATGTAGATGATGCCCTAGTCTATTTGGATGGGTCTGAGCAGTCGTTTGTTGCACTATTGGGTGTTGTGGAGGAGTTTGGGAAGGTCTCCGGGTTGGTTGGAAAAAAAAAAAAAAAAAACACGATATATTTCCTATAGGCCCTGAACCTGAATATTACACTTGCCTCTTCATCCAAATTGACCATCTAACACATTTAAAGCGGGGGTTCACCCTATCGACGAAAAAAAAAAATTTTTTTTTCTTTTACCTTAAAATCAGGCATTGTAGCGCGAGCTACAGTATGCCTGTCCCGAATTTTTTACCCCCGTACTCACCTTGTAGTCGTCCATCGAAGATACCGGGGAATGGGCGTGCCTATGGAGACGGAGGATGATTGACGGCCGGCTCTGGCGCGTCACGCTTCTCCGGAAATAGCCGAAATAGGCTTGGTCTTCACGACGCGTGCGCATAGCCTGTGCGCAGGCGCCGTGAAGAGCCGAGACCTACTCCGGCTGTCTTCGGGGAGAGTGACGTGCCAGGGCCGGCCGTCAATCATCCTCCCTCTCCATAGGCACGCCCATTCCCCGCGGGAGCCGAAATCTACGATGTCCGAGTACAAGGTGAGTACGGGGTTAAAAAAATCGGGACAGGCATACTGTAGCTCGCGCTACAATGCCTGTCTCGATGGTAAAATGTGTCGGGGGGGGGGGGTGAACTACCGCTTTAAGTATCTGGGCATATATATTAATGCTGACCCCTCTCCTTTGAAACCCTTAATGTTACCCTGATTATAACACACATGGAGACCAGACTGCGTACTTGGACCTCCTTACCACTTAATCGGATAGGCCGTGTGAACATCGTTAAAATGATATATTTACCCAAATTCTTATACGTTTTTCGGGCATCCCCAACCTTTTTGTTTAAAAAACTTTTTAAACAGGATTAACTCGCTCCTTTCCACCTTCCTCTGGCAGGGGTCCAACTCGCGAATTGCTAGGGCCTCACTTCAAGCAGCTAAAACTGATGGCGGATTGGCCTGCCCTAATCTGCGACACCATTTTAAAGTGTCACAGCTGGCTTATGTTTATGACTGGTTCCTGGAGGCCTCCTCATCCTGTTCCACTGCTCTATTGACTGCACTGGTAGGTTCTAGGGCCTCACTTGTAGACGGTCTACACAGGTCTGTACCCAAGCAGTGTTCGAGGCTCCCCACTGGAAATAAGCTGGTTAGCCTGGCATGAGGAAAACAAGGTGCTTGCAGACTCCGATGGTATATCTCCCAGATCCCCCCTGTGGGGGAACCCCAATTTCGCTGAGCTTCTGGGTCACCCCAACTCCTTGTGGTGGACACGACTCGGGGTCACACATATCTCCCACATTTTTGTTAAACGTATCATTATCTCCTTTGAAGATTTGAAGGTACGGTGTGGGGTGACGGATAAATTATTTTATAGGCATTTGTCACTATGTCATGCTGTTCGAACACAATTTACTGGGCTGAGGTGCTGCTGTCGTGCCAGGATATTGAAAAGCTGGTTACGACTATTTATTCCCGACTGCAGTCTGCAGTCTGCCGGGGCTGTCCGAGGAAGGGTGGGAGGAGGCCTCGGAGGTTTGCTTTCAGGACCTTATTGGATCTAATGATCTACAGTTTAAATCTATACACCAATTGCATTCTACTCCTGCCAGGCTGGCTCATATGGGTTTAGTCTCTGCTGCTTCTTGTTCTAGGTGTAACTCTACTGAGGCTGGATACATACATATGTTTTGGTCTTGTTCTGCTCTGTCGACGTTTTGGAAGGACTTATTTTTTTTTTTAAGGACATCTTACATTTACCAATGCCTCATACATCAGAGGTTGGACTGTTGGGAGTGCTCAATGAGTTCATACCCAGGACTCATGCTCGAACTCTGGTGTGCATAATTATTTTTCATGCTAGGAAATTAATTCCGTTACAATGAAAGAGTGCCTCTGCTCCAAATATTCAAATGTTGTACTGTATGATAAACAAGGTTATACCCATCTTTAAACGCATGTATAAAATAAGGTAGGGCCTGTTCTGCCAAGTTTACCAAGATTTGGCAGCCCTGGCTTAACATTGCAAATTCCTTTTGGAAAGACACTCCGCTCTCCCAACCCTAATGGATGTCTCCCTTGGCTGGCTTGATACGGCTGAAAGTTGATGGGGACAATGCTGTTGGTTTGGTGATCTCGGGTTCTGGTTGGAGGTTTGGGGGGCGGTGAGGTGTGAATGGCTGGGTGTGCGTGTGTGTGTATGAGTTTGAATGTAATTGGTTTATATCTCCACTGTTTAATATACTATGACTTACCATAGTGGTGCCTTATGTGGTCCACTTCGGCTGACCTACTTCTTCTGTTTTAGTTTTTCTCCGTTGAGGAACCAGAGTTCACAATATTTTGATGAAACCATATAACCTTGAGGTGCTATTGTAAAGGTGCATTGATCTATACATGTGATGTAACCGTTTACGAATCGGTTTGCTTTGTACGTGGGAAAAAATAAATAAAAAATCTTTAAAAAAATAAGTTAAGGAGAAGCCATCAGGCAATTGCGCTACAGCGTATCCTGAATTGGAAGTTTCATGCGTCCCTTAAGCTGTGGGTCCCCCTAGAGAAGACGATGGCGGGGCAGGACTTGTCCTATGCACCCTGGGTCCCAGTCTGTGGATATCCATGGTTTTCTCCTGGTGAACTGAAAGCCTCCCTCGGAAAGTTGACTAAAGACGGAATTGTTATTCTTTTTAGTGACACCGCCAGTTAGAAACTTTTGTCACTAAATGCCACAGACTAGCGCAGATTAGAACTTAACAGAATTTGAACGTCTGTGGGCGTCAACTGCTCCACTGTTCCATATGATCGCTGTACTATACGGAATGCTGGAGGACGCGTCGTCTAACCCCAGGCCCCATTATGTTAGGGAATGGGAAAGGGACCCCCAGTCGGACTTTACTGACGAACAACTCCACCACCTCTACCTCCTAACCCACACGAGCTCTATAGATGCTAAAACCCAAGAAAACAACTATAAAATGTTTGACGCGGTGGTATAGAGTGCCTACTACCCTAGCTAGGATTTTCCCTAAAGTCTCTGACAGATGTTGGAGGGGATGTGGACAGAAGGGCACGTTCCTCCACATTTAGTGGGAGTGCCCGGTGCTCTAACCATTTTGGGACATGGTTGGCAAACACATAGCTGAGGGTTTGGGTATCGATATTCCGGCCCTGCCTAAACATTTTCTGCTCCATGTCCCCCTATTGCCCTCGACCCGTGGCTCTGTCCCATTACAAAGTACTCTCCCCCACTTTAAACGAAGAGTTTGCATATCCCAAGTGAACAGGATTGGCTGGGGAAGGTGGGGGAGATCATGGAGGCATAGAACTGACTTGCGAATAGTAGGTGCACTCGCGAAAATTTTGACCTTACATGGGCGGAGTGGAAGGCCCACGAGACAGCCACGCTTTCTTCAAGTTTGGATGAGGCATTACTTGCCTTAGCGGATCCCTCCTTCGGAAATCATCTCATCAGTAAATCCGGTGGATGCTGGTCCATATGCCTTCTTGTCTCTTACTTTCTCTACTTTTCTCCTTCTGTTTCTTTGCCCCCTATCTAAACACTATTTTCTCCCTCCCTTTCCTCCACTGTTTGCTGTGAACTTGTTTGTTTAGTTTAACAAAAAAAAAAAACAATGTATTGTCTCCATGGGACACTTGGGTGTGTTTTTTCTGGGCTACCTGGATGGTCTTCAGTTTTCTTGACTATTCTTGGTACCTCAGGTTCATTTAAAATCCTGCATAGTAAGGGAGTCATTTTTGTAACTACCCAAGAGCTGGGGCATTTGGCCACCTTGCCCCTTTGTCGCTATTTTGTTGCCTGCTGCTACTCCCAGTTGAAATAGTTGTCCGAGTTCAGACTGGGCATGCCCCCCCCCGGTGTCCCTCACTTTCCCTTGTCCTTTGTCTCCCCCCTAACCCCCTTGGTTGTTTTTTTTTTTGGCTATGTTGTACTGTGAAAGGAGGAGGGAGGGAGGGAGGGAGGAGGTTGTTTGGCTGGGCTTCTCCTATGGGTCACAGTAGTGGATAATTCGCATTACTTGCATGACTGTGACCCATTTCCAGCAGAGGACTGAAGTCGGCTCTCTGCTAAATTCCCAGATATCAGTCCAGGCACCGCATTATCCAGACAATGGAAGTCTGGATCCACCAGGTGCTTGGACTGAGTCAGAAGAGCTCTGCTCGGGGAGCTGAGTGTACCGAAACATCCATGGATGTTCGATTACTCTGTTTTCAGTACAGAGGTGTCGGTGGACCGATGCTGCATCCACTCAAGTATGATGGAGGAAGAAACAAACAAACCCATACTTCTCTTTTAAACTGCATGCATCACTGCAGCACACAGGAAAGCTGGACCACTTGAGCAGAACATTAATTTTCTGCTGACACTAGTAGGATTTACAGTATGAAGCACAACCAAAAAAAAAAAATCTTACTTAGAACTTTTCACAGATCCAGATAGTTACATAAAGACCTTCACATTTTCTACTATGAGGAATGTTGCGGGACAGAAGGTGGGCATTATTAGGCAGTATAGCCATCTGAGATTTTTTACTTGTTCTGCAACCTTACTGCATAACAAGTAAAAAAATAAAATAGAGTCTTCAAGAAATTAAGGGATTAAAATTAATTACATATTTGAAAACTTGTGCAACCGAGATGCCTTTTTCTGTAAATTGAAAGGAGGTTTAATAAATCCTGTCTGCAGGCTAGCAGAACCGAATACTTTTGTATATTGCACAATTATTTTGCATCATTGCCTTTGATCAAGGGAAAAAGAAACAACCTTAAAGTGGTAATCGATAAAACTAACAAAAACAAAAACACTGAACTACATTTGTTACCTCAAATGGTAAAGCTGAACTCGGGCAGGGATATTTTTAGATAATGTTAAAAGGTCCTTTCTTACCCTACACTAAAATGATTTGCTCTTTTCATGCAAGTGTTCTGCTTCTTCTAAATCCTCCTTTGAATCAGTGCTCAATTCTGCAGTGTCATCCTGATTTCCTTTTTACAAGACATACAAGGCATAGATGCCTTCAATTCCCCTGGCCCCTTGTAACTTCCCCTCGATAGTCCTGTGTTAGAGCATGCAGAATGTCATCACACTCCTCCCGGTCTGACATGTCCATTGTGCTGTTGAGGGACAGGACAGGAGACTTCTGATCAGTCTCACCCACCATGATCTAAGATTGTAAATCCGCTTATTCACAGAAGCTATTCCCATGCATTCATGGGAACTGAAGCTTGCAATTCCTCTGCTGTGCTGAGAGTGGGTGTGACGTACCTGCTTCTCTAATCCATCCTCTGGCTTCCAGCCAGCGCTGTTTAAGGCCCAATTTACACTTGTGCGACTTTTCCTACAACTTTGGAAATCAGTCGCATGACAAGTTGTATACCCCATGATTCCCAATGATAACCATTCATATCTGTGCGACTTAAAAGTAGTCCCTGTACTACTTTGGTCTGACTTTGATGCGAGTTGAGGTCCATAGACCTCAAGTCTATACAGGCATTCCCTGAAAACGCTGCAAAAATGTGGTGGCAAAAATCATGTGACTTTCAAGTCACGGCAGTGTGAAAGAGGCCCTAAAGATGCAGGAGCAGTGACATCACAGCTTTTTCGAAGGTACATTTCTACTTAACTGGACTCTTTCCTTTAGCACAAGACGTTTTCTCCTATGCATATTGAAATCTGCAAAAGGTGACATTTTGCAGATATCCTGGGAATTTGCTCATGGTAACCTATAGATTATCAGAAGATTTTTTATGAACACAGCCTTGTGCTTCACATTCAATGGGTTTTTAATAATACATAAGATTTTCTTACCATGCCATAGAGTAAATCCAGGGCTCGCAGCCTTATGGATTCGTCTTTATCATCAAGACACTGCAGGATAAGGTCCTTGTGAGACTGCACAGATTTGGGATGGGTCTTCAAGATTTTGGACATAGCCAGCAACCCCAAATACTTCACTGTCAACAAACACAAGACTATAAGCTTAGACTGAAGTCTAAGGACTAAAATGTATTTATCGTGCTTTAACTTCACTTACAATTTTGGTCAGAGTCTTCAATGAGAATCCTTAACTTCTGAACACAGAGCTACAAAATAATAGAATGGTTAGAATACCTTTCTGCTTTAACTGACAGGCACAATATTTGTATTTAATTTTACAAATTGAAAAATTAAAACTAAGCTTACAGGAATATAAATAAAAAAAAAGTGGTAGTAAAGCAAAAGAGTGTCATGTCTATAGCTTTTAACAATCTAAATGCTATCTGAAAAAATGCTTGAAGGATTAGCAGAATGGGGAGAAGGACAATTAAAGTAGATTTACCTGAATACTGGCACTGTGATTAGGCATCCCAGATGATAAGGATATTAAAACTATGGGTAAGCAGAACAGCATGTTAAGGGAGAATTACCTATATACAATGTTACAGTAAGGCATAAATTAAAAAGCATTTTTAAATGCCAAAAATAGTTATTGTTAAGCTACTGCACCTACATAAAAAAAAAGTGATACTTTTAAATGAACCTGTGCTTTGCCCATGGCAAAGCAAATCTGCAGGTTCATTTCAATGCCACACCAACAAGCACATAACCCACCTTCCTTTCACTTCACTTGCCCTTCATTCTGCTACTGGAAGCCAAGAAACCCTGTGTAAGCTTCAAGTTGTGTATTGGAGCCTAAACAGAGCTGATGACGTTATTTCTGTCCTCTGTGGCAGCACTGGCTGCCATTTAAATGACCCCTTGCTTTAACCTGCTTAAGCAAAGCACAAGATAACTTTAAAGAATTGATGCCATGAAAGATTAATAGAAGCTTTCATTACTATACTCTTGCTTAGGGGAAAGCTTGTTCCCCGTCATTCTGGTGCATGGACTTCAATGCTGTCCAAGCTGCTGACTAGGAACAATTATTAAAAAAAAAAACATTCAACATTCATTTTAGACTTTGACTGAAACATACAGAAGACACAGCCAATAATCTAGCATTCTTTAGATAGAAGACTGCAGGGTCAGCTCCCCATACTCCCCTCATTACCCTAGTGTGATATCTCCTGCTGCCATGGACAACAATGAAGATCTCATTCTCTTTTGTGCCCATTCTCATTGATGCGACATAGTGGAAAAGATTGTGTGCTTTTTTGCTGCTGCACAGTGTGTTTTTGGGAGCATACTCAAAGCGCATGCAAAATGCATGTATATGCATATTTTGTCAGGGTTTGATATCCAGTCTCCTACATAAAAACACAACTCATCTAAAACCTATGAAAAGAAAAAAAAAAAAAGCATGCAAAATGGTGCTACAAACACAAACTGAAAAATACCCTAAAAAAGGTATCTGAATATTTCTTCTGGAATTTGTTTCAAATACATTTTTACAAATGTAGATCTTGGTTAATGTTCCCGAGTCTTGAGATTGACTCCAAATATCTCTAGGAAAGTATCTGATTCAAAGTACATTGCAAGGATGTAGATATATACCACTCCAGGTACAGATACCAAGACCTCGCCTTCTCTGCACAGCCTGGGTGCTGGCTCTGTGTGTTGAGCACATGCAATAGAGGAAATCCGCACAGCTGCACTCCAGTGAAAAATGTCTTTATTGAATAAAATCAGTCCATACAGCAATCAAGGACAGTGGATAAATCAGCTGACGCATTTTACACACCTTACTGCTGATTAGTCAATGCAAGGATGTGATGCTAAATACATTTTGAATTCAGCAGAAAGAGTATCACCAGTGTTTGCAATAATAAAAAACACACCAACTCGAGGCATTTCTGTCTAGTCCCTTTTTATTGTTTAAATATTTTTAAAATTACCAATACAACAGTATAGGCATCTAAATACTTTAGCACAACTAAACAGCCATTTGTGGCACCTAAACCTTGTACACACGATGAGAAAACCGTATGAAAAATTACGCTTTCAAAGCGATCGTATAATAATATGATCACACGGCCTCATGCACACAGGGCGTAAAAAAAAAAAAAAGCTGCAAAGCCACTACCAACATCAGGAAAAAGCAGCTGTAAAAACGTGCTTTTAGTAGCTTTTTGAATTGGCGTTAATGCACGTTTAGCCGTGCTAGCCTTTAGCAGCGTTTCTCTGCCTCTATTCAAAATCAATCGTTCCCTATGACACCCCATTGATTTGAATAGAAGTCGCACCAGAAGTCGGATCATAATGATCCGAGTTGTGGTGCAGCTTGTGGGCGGAGGATCTTTATGGGTAACCCTTGGCAAAATGAAAAAAAGGAAACAAAAAAAAGCTGGCGTGGAGCCCCACCAAAAACCATACCAGACCCTTATCAGAGCACACAGCCCAGGAGGACCATACCAGGCCACATACCCTCAACAATTGGGGGTGCTTTGGGCAGGGGGCTCATGTTCATTGGGACAAGGGCCTCTTCCCGAAAACCTTGGCCATTGGTAGTGGGTGGGGGGGCGCAACAGAATCTGGAAGCCCCCTTTAACCAGGGGGCCCCCAGATCCCAAACTCCCCAACCTATGTGAATGAGTATGGGGTAAATAATATCGGAGCAGAGTACGAATCTTCGCTCATTAATATACTGCACCGGACTCTATTCGGTTGCTGGTGTTGTGTCCAACCCCCAATTTGTCAAAAACTCCAATTACCTAAGTGGTTGGAGTTTGACAAGTTGAAGAATTTGACAGAACACCAGGTCTCTTCTCTCCGCCATCTTCTCCCTCTGCCGGGTATCTGCTCTCTCCGCTGTCTTCTCCCTCTGTTCTTCTCTCAATGCTCTCTCCTGCTGTAATGCTAGGACCACCGTGTGCCATTACTTTAACAGCCATTACCTCACCGCCCCATCATGCCCCCGGGGCTTTTTTATTTTGCCAAGGGTTCCCCCTCAAGATCCCTAGCGCACAAGCCGCACCGCATATCGAATCATCATGATCGGACTTCTGGTGCGACCTTGATTCAAATTAATAGGCTCTCATAGGGAAACATTGATTTTGAGATGTGTATAAAAGAAAAGAAAAAAAAAAAAAAAAAAGCATTCATCTGAAAATTTTCCAAAAGGATAAATATAAAAAATGTGCTTGTAGGATACCAGATTGTACAATTTTTGTTAAATAAGTACAGCTTTCATACGAAAATACATTACATCACTTTTTCACCAGTTTGTTTTCGATATGGAGGCTAGCATGCAAAAAAAACAAACACACACACACACACGATCATTCGTCCGATCATCTCATTGTGTATACTAGGATCATCTCATTGTGTATACTAGGCTTTAACCATTTGACCTGTGTTTTTACTATGTAGGGCAAAACAAGTTATCTTTAATACTTTGGTTACCTAATTACAAAAGTTTCTTTATTCACTCCTACATAACTGTGCAGCCATCAGGGATGAAGAAAGACAGTCCTGCGTAAGCCTGCTCCAGTGGTTGTTTACACTGGGCGAGGGACACGCTCTGCTTCCATGTAATAGCACTGGCACAAGTGATGAAATGGAGAGAATCATATGCTCTTCCATACCTAGAAATCTCAAGGATTTTCTTGACGCCCAGCATCTGAATGGAGTGGCAGCGGAATAAATCAAAGGTGAGTTTATGCTTTCCTCTTAGCCCATCTCCCCTAATTCTGTTCTACCTCTTGCTTTTCTTTCCCTTGCTACCCTCACTGTCCCATCCCCAAACCCATAGTTCAAATTACCATTGCCAAATGATTCCCATCCTTGTGCTTGGATCCATATTAACCACTTAAGGGCCGAGCCTGTTTTTCAGTCTAGGTGTTTACAAGTCAACAATTTTTTTTTGCTAAAATTACTTGGAACCCCCAAACATTTTTTTTCCCTAACACCCTAGAGAATAAAACAGTGGTTATTGCAATACTTTTTGTGACACCGTATTTGCGCAGCGGTCTTACAAGCGCACTTTTTATTTTTTAAAAAAAAATCACTTTTTTTAATTAAAAAAATAAGACAAAAGTAAAGTTAGCCCAATTTTTTTTTTTTTATATTGTGAAAAATGTTACGCCGAGTAAATTGATACCAAACATGTCACGTTTTAAAATTGCATCCGCATGTGGAAAGGCGTCAAACTTTTACCCTTAAAAATCTCCATAGGCGACGTTTAAAAAATTCTATAGGTTGCATGTTTTGAGTTACAGAGGAGGTCTAGAGATAGAATTATTGTTCTCGCTCTGACGATCGCGGCGATACCTCACATGTGTGGTTTGAACACCATTTTCATATGTGGGCGCTGCTCACGTATGCGTTCACTTCAGCGCATGAGCTCGTCGTGAAGGGAGATTTAAAATGTTTTTTTATTTTAACAAGGTTTTAAAATGTAAAGTTTTAATGTAAACATCTCTTATAATAGAAAAAGGCATGACAGGTCCTCTGGGGTCAAAAAGACTCATATTTGGACCAAAATAATTGTCATTTGAAAAAAATAACAAAAAAAAGCTGAGTTAGGCTTACCGGTAACTCCTTTTCTGAGAGTCTTCCAGGACAGCCCAGGAGCCCTAGGTCTCATGGGCTGTCCTGGAAGACGCTTGAGAGAAAATTCCCTTTAAGACGTATGGGCGGAAGTGACAATTTGACGTCGCTTCCGCCCTGCAGTGATATGGAGACGGATGGGGGCCATCTTCCCCTCACTCGTTTTCATACACAGGCAGGGACAGGACCGGATCGCCTCCGCTGCTGCCGATGGCTCCTGTAAGCGGCGGGAGGCCCCTCTCCCGCTGTCGATAAATGTCGATAAAACATTATTTTGGCCAATGAAATAACACCCAAGCACTTGACATCTGTAAACACACCTAAACACAGTACACACTTTTACAAGCGTCAGGCATTTTCTCTGCCACAAATGCCAGGAGGAAAGGCTTTTAGGAGAGTTTGCAAAACGTCCGGTGTGCATGAGGCCTTATTTCTTTTACTCAGTGGTATCAATTTCATGTTCAATTCACTTACCTGCGATTACAGTATTTACGCATTCATAGAGCAAGGACATTGCAGATGTGCTGTTTAGGAAAAGGGGGGAAAACGTAATGAGTATGTATACTTTGCACATTAGCTCAAACTTCAGCTTTTTATGATCCTAGACATACTTTGATATATTCATCTAATTTAGGGTATTTGTATACCTCACAACTGCCTTTTTTTTCTAACAGCAAATTCAAAAAGTAGCTGAATGCAGCTTGTGAGGAGGTCAAAAGATGAGAAGCACTTTTAAAAGGAAGCTCAGAAGTATACATAATACACCTGAAAACAAGCAGCATTTGTCCTTCATGAGAAACAATTTTTTTCTCAGCTTAAAGTGGAGTTCCACCCATAAATATAACATTACATCAGTAGTTTTAAAAAAATGTCATTAGTCCTTTACGAAAAAAAATAATTTTTTTAGATGCCTTCAAAGTGTTGTTGCTAGGCAGAATAGTTAATCTTCCCACTTCCTGCACCTAGGTGCTTAATGCTTCCTAACCTACACCGCACAGACTCCTGGGAATGTAGTGGGTGTAACTTTCCAGGAGTCTGTGCACTCCCCAGTCTCAAAGAATCATGTGACTTGGACAGCACAGGTGCTGAAACCTGATCTGACACTGCTTGTGCAGCACTGAGCATGTTCGAGATCTGCAAGGCTGAAATCCAGGAAGTCATACAGTCTGGCTTCATGATGAATATCACACCCCAAAGAAAATAAAGCATCGATAGTGTGATATCGTTTAAAATTTTAATTCTCGTAAAAAGTATAAACAAGGGTACTCACATTGTTAAAAATACAATAAGGCATGTAAGAAAGGAGAGCAGTCTGTCGCCAACGTCACCTCCGAATACCTCTCAGTGGGCTCATGCGCATTCGTCACTATCATGTGACTTCCTCAGGAGTCACATGATAGTGACGAATGCGCATGAGCCCACTGAGAGGTATCGGAGGTGACGTTGGCGACAGACTGCTCTCCTTTCTTACATGCCTTATTGTATTTTTAACAATGTGAGTACCCTTGTTTATACTTTTTACGAGAATTAAAATTTTAAACGATATCACACTATCGATGCTTTATTTTCTTTGGGGTGCGATATTCATCAATCCGGGACGAGATTTCCAAGGAGGATCTATCGTTTCTGGATAAAAGCCCATCTGGTTAACCACCTAATGTGGTTGGATATATATGCTGTTACCTTACAGCAGTAAGGTAAGGGGACACCCTTATTCACCTTAAAAGGATCACTGGATACCTATCCTTCTTCCACCTCACACTGCGGACCTACACCAGCACTTTTTTCTTTTTTTTTGGACTGTTTAATTATTATCCATATATATATTTTGGCTGACACAGCTCAAGCCTTGTCTATGGACTTTTTACCACCAGTCTAATACTGTTACCCATCACAGTTATTCGGGTGTTGTGTTATACACTAATTACTGTTTTTTGCACTATCCAATACCTTGTTTGATTTTATCACATTAAGAGAAATGTGTGGAGTTATATGATTTGCACCATTATTGTTCACTGATCAGTTTTTTGTTTATGCTATTTTGGTTACACTGTTCCCACTTTCAGTTATACCATCCTCTATTCCCTCCCCCACTTGTCCATATACCCACCCACCCACCACCCATTAGCGCAGCACTACCCTCCCTACTATCAAGTATTTATGGTCTGATACACCTTTCAGTGCCGCAGCTGTACCCTTACCCCTCCCCACCTCCCTCCCCCCCTCTTCCCCTCTCCCCTGATAAGCGCGGTAATATTCACTTTTTTCATTATCTGGCTTCATGATGCCCACACATAAGATGGCCCCAGTCAATTTCTATTTTATAAAGTGTCTAAATGCTGTAACAACCTAACAAAACGGACCTTAGTTTACAGGCCAACTTTACTAGAATACATTAAGCTTGTGTATTACAGGGGTATTTATATTTAAAAAGTGAAATTGTGGCCGGAACTCCGCTTTAATGAATGATAAAAATAACCCCCAAAAAAATGTAAAGAATACATGTTTTAAATAAAAATGTTGTACTTTTCCTCAAGAAAATCTAAAAAAGTAAGCAAAAGGTTGGACTGAACTACCTGTGAATTAAGTTGGTCAGAGGTTCAATAAGCTTCTTTCCCAGCCGTGGTTCCAAGGGAGTCAGAGCACCAAACTAAAAGCAAAAGAGCGGGAGAAAATACAAAGATCAATTTAATAAATATCCAAACACAGCCTTTTTACAAACAGAGATAGAGATAGAGATAGAGATAGAGATATATATATATATATCTCACCTTACCAGCCCTTAGATGTGGTGGCTGCATTCATCCTTGCCTGCTTCTTAAAGCTCGAGTTAACCACTTGTCCACCATGCCATTTATAAAAAGGTACCTACCTTGGTAGACAAGTGCTTAAACAGCCTTATCCCAAGAAAAACGACCATCCCTCACCAGCATGCTTTAAATGGGTACCTTTGGTCTCTGTGGAGAAGCAGCGATCTCTGCAGAGATTCAACAGATTCCCTGCTGGGTCAAAGCCAGAACTCTTATATCAGCAGGAAGCATGAGCTTTTGCCAATTGCAAAACTAGAAGTCTGATTAAGCTGAGGCAGACCACCACTGATTTCACACAGATAGCAATGGCTCTTCTTTGCAGTAATGCCATTAGGCTACAGGGTTTTTATACCCAGACTGTGGCTGCGTTTTAATGAAAAATAACAATTATTTTTATCCACAGATTGTTTCAATGCACCTAGAATGTGTTCAGCTGAACAGAAAATTACACACACACACACACACACACACACACACACACACACACACACACACACACACACACTTTCGCATATGAAGAGAAGGAGTTAAAATGGATGGCTAAAAATAGATATTTCAAATGAGGAACTCAACAGCCTCCTTTTATTTTGCACTCAAGGTGAGGTGTAAATGTAACACCTAGTGTAAAAGCTGTAAATTGGAAGAAATAAGAGAAAAGGGATAAAATATACTTTATTGCTTACCAACTTGATGATTTTAATTAAAACCCAGTTGTTCGTAGATGATGTCATGAGTTTAAAGAATAAGGGGGCCAAGGACAGGTAATTTTTAGGGTTTCGACGTGCAAGTTCACAAATAACGTTCACTGCAGCAGACTGAACCCCTGGAAATGAAAATGACAAATCACTTACAATCTAACATCTATAAACACTGCCAGCTGTAAAAATAAAAAAGCAGGCAGATTAAATGCTTACCAGGGTCAGGGTCCTCTAGTTTCTCTTTGAGCCTTGGGAATGCTGGACGTAAAGACTCAGGGTATTTCAGAAAAACTTTATACATTATCAAAACTGCCTTTTTCCTGATGTACGGCTTTGTATGGGACATCTGCAGTGATCACAATATATTTCAGTTAAGTATTCTTGGAAGCCTTTTTAAATAATCGCATTACATAGTTAGTCAAGTTAAATAAAGATACAAGTCCATCTAGTTCAACCAATATACAATCCCATATACGCAACCCTATTCCCACAATTGATCCAGAGGAAGGCGAAAAAAAAACTCAAAGCATGATACAATTTGCTTGAGCAGGGGAAAAAAATCCTTCCGGATCCTCTATCCTCAGCATGCTGATAAGGAGATGAAATTACCAAAATGACTCCATGAAATAGCTCCTTGACATATTTTTTACCAAGGGAGTTTAGTTCCCAGTCAGACTTAAAAATATGCATATTAACCACTTAAGCCCCGGACCGTTAGGCAGCTAAATGCCCAAGGCCAGGTTTTGCTATTCGGCACTGCGTTGCGTTAACAGACAATTGCGCGGTCGTGCGAAGTGGCTCCCAAACAAAATTGGCATCCTTTTTTCCCCACAAATAGAGCTTTCTTTTAGTGGTATTTGATCACCTCTGCGGTTTTTATTTTTTGCGCTATAAACAAAAATAGAGCGACAATTTTGAAAAAAATTCAATATTTTTTACTTTTTGCTAAAATAAATATCCCCCAAAAACATATATAAAAAAAAAAATTTCCCTCAGTTTAGGCCGATACGTATTCTACCTATTTTTGGTAAAAAAAAAAAAAATCGCAATAGGCGTTTATCGATTGGTTTGCGCAAAATGTATAGCGTTTACAAAATAGGGGATAGTTTTATTGCATTTTTATTAATTTTTTTTTTTTTTTTTTTACTACTAATGGCGGCGATCAGCGATTTTTTTCATGACTGCAACATTATGGCGGACACTTCAGACAATTTTGACACATTTTTGGGACCATTGTCATTTTCACAGCAAAAAATGTATTTAAATTGCATTGTTTATTGTGAAAATGACAGTTGCAGTTTGGGAGTTAACCACAGGGGGCGCTGTAGGAGTTAGTGTTCACGTAGTGTGTGTTTACAACTGTAGGGGGGTGTGGCTGTAGGACTGACGTCATCGATCGAGTCTCCCTATATAAGGGATCACTCGATCGATGCAGCGCCATAGTGAAGCACGGGAAAGCCGTGTTTACATACGGCTCTCCCCGTTCTTCAGCTCCGGGGAGCGATCGCGACAGAGCGGCTATAAACGAAAAGCCGCGCCGTCGTCCCGGATGGCACCCCGCGGGAATCCGACCGCCGCATGTAGCGGGGGGGGGGGTCCCGATCGGACCCCCCACCCGCTAGAAGGCAAGGACGTACCTGTACGCCCATTTGCCTGTACGTGCCATTCTGTGGACGTACATATACATGCGGCGGTTGGAAAGTGGTTAACGCACAAAAAAAAGGGTATTTTTATATATTACTGGCATTTTTATTTCTATAAACAACTTATCGACTTAAATCATGCCATTGAACTTGCTAGCAAGTTTGAAAAGTCAATAGCAGAGCTCCCTGCCTCCTTGGACATCAGCCCTCTCCTATACATAAGGTGTCCAATTACTCTCTGTGCTGGCTAAGCTTATTTTTACATCCCTTGCCTCACCTCTCTACATTGCTTATGTTATGTGGAGAGGAGCAAAGGAGAATACTATAAGCCGTCACTTCAGTGACAGCACCGAGTTGGCTTGGGCTACCGACATTACATCCAAGATGGTATGGTGGCTCCCAGCCGTAGTCTCAGAACTTTTGGATGTCTACACAAGAGAAACATAGTAAACAAATTACAATAAATGTACATATCTTATGAGAATATGGTTTTTGAAATGAGTAGTCTGACGACAGGGTTTCATCAACCACATCCCTACAGCACGCCGTTATATGATGTCGCTGAATTTGTGCGGGGATAGCTGAATGATGCCTGCAGCTACATTATTGACCTCGCATCTCTCCATAAAGAGGACCTGTCACAATAGATTCTTATTCCAAGGGATGTTTACATTCCTTGTAATAGAAATAAAAGAGTAAAAAAAAAACAATTTAAACGCCCCTGTCCCCGGTAGCTCGCACTCAGAAGCAAACACGCATTAAAGTCCCGACCACATATGTAAATGCCGTTTAAACCACACGTGAGGCATCGCCGCGTGCGTTAGAGCGTGTGCAACAATTCTAGCACTAGACCACCTCTGTAACTCTAAACTGGTAACCTGTAAAAAAAAAAAAAGAAAATAGAAAAAAAAAACGTCACCTATAGAGATTAAGTACTGAAGTTTGGCGCCATTCTATGAGTGTGCGCAATTTTAAAGCGTGACATGTTAAGTACCCATTTACTCGGCGCAACATCTTTCACATTATACAAAAAAATTGGGCTAACTTTACCGTTTTGTTATTTTTTAATTCATGAAACAAAAAGGCGTTTGAAAAATCATTGCGCAAATACCGTGCGTGATTAAAAGTTGCAATGACTGCCATTTTATTCCCTTGGGTGTCTGCTAAAAAAAAAACATGTATAATGTTTGGGGGTTCCGAGTAATTTTCTAGCAAAAAAAATATGATTTTTACATGAAGGAGAGAAGTGCCTGAATAGGCCCCAGTATGGAAGTGGTTAAATTTAGAAAGAAAAAGACAAAAGACACAGACACAGACTGAAGGCAGACATCTGCTATGCTCATTACAATGATCATAATCTGCTTCAAAACCAGGGTCACGAATACACCCTATATTTGTAGCAAACATTTTCATAGCATAAATGATAAAATATCCAATTAAAAAAGGATAAATTAAAGGGAACATGTACCCAGACTATGCACAATAATGCATTTAAAATATATTTACAGCAAAAACACTTTAAAACAAGCGCTTATATAGGGTTTGTTATAGGCAAAGTGGAGACTATCATTTTGAAAGTTAATCACATAGGCACAGAAATCTTTTCAAATAACATTTTTTCTAATTGAGTTTGAAGACCCGAGCCACAGGCAGATTGTAGAATTAGAGAATGGAGCACCATAATGAGGCATTTTGGTGAGCTGAAGCTGGACAGGAAATTAATTATTTTTTAAATGTTGGTAGAATAAGAGGTAGAACCTCCTAGGCCCATTTCACACCGACATATTTTTCAGGCGGTTTAGCGCTACTATACCGTCTGAAAAAATCGTGTCCTGCAGTCTTCAGTGTAAAAAGCACGAAGGCTTTCACACTGAAGCGGTGCGCTAACAAGACCGCTCCAAAAGTCCTGCTAGCCGCATTTTTGGAGCGATATAGGGGCGGGGTGTTGACCGCTCCTTCCCATTGAAATAAATGAGAGACCGCGGTAATACAGAGGTATTAACCCGTTTTTTGGCAACTAGTGGGGGTTAAAACCACACCGCTAGTGGCCGAATATCGTGGTAAATACAACGGTATAGCGGCGCTAAAAATTGTGCCGCTATACTGCCATCGCACCTCCCGTGCCCAGTGTGAAAGGGGCCTAACTGAGGTTCTCAGAATAAATACACCAAGTGTCAGGAGTAGCACCAGGGATATGATCCATTTGATATAGCAAAAACTTGAGAAACTGTATAAAATGTCAATGATCCCCAAAAAAAAGTGGCCGATCTGTCCGTCGAAAACGCTGCAGTCCCGATAAAAGATCACTGCCATTACTATTGCCCATTTTATAGACGCTATAATTTTTGCACAAACTAATCAATATACACTTATTGCGATTTTTTTTTACCAAAAATATGTAGAAGAATACATATCGACCTAAACTGATGAAGATTTGTTTTTTTTTAAATGTGGATTATAGCAAAAAAAAAAATTAAAATAGTATCAAAATTTACATTTTTTGTTCATAGCGCAAAAAATAAAAACCGCAGAGGGGATTGAATACCACAAAAAGAAAGCTCTATTTGTGGGGGGAAGGGGGGGGGGGGAGGACCGCAATTTTGTTTAAGTACAGAGTCGCATGACCACGCAAATGTCAGTTAAAGCGTCGCAGTGCCGAATCACATCAAATGCTCTGGTCATTAAGGTGGTAAAACCTTCCGGGGCTGAAGTGGTTAAAGTCATCTGTATTTATCAGATTGTCAAAAAAAAAAAAAAATGTCAGAACAGTTTCCTGAGAGCAAGAAAATTCTAAACTTCAAACTTCATTGTACACATTTCTTGTGACCTCCTTTCTGCTAGCAAAAATGGAGACGATTGAAGAAAGTGATTTACTCCATTTAGCATCCATGAAGTCAGCTTCTATGGCTGAACTCAGGAATGAAACATCAGATTATGATGGATGGTCTGCTGCAATGTCCTTGGTTCACAGAGGAACAAAACTGAGGAAGTTGTGTCCAAAAGGGCAAGCAGGGACAAAGGAATAATCACTAGTATTGCCTGTGGTCTCCCTGCAGTAAAGTCCACAGCCCAAGCAGATTCAGGACCGTTACTCAGCACAGGCAATAAAATTAGATACTATAAAAAAAGAGGGAAATAAAATTAGATACTATCAAAAGAGAGGGCCAAGATCTGCAAGGAGGGCGAGTGCTGCATTAGGGAATTGCATTTTCTGAAAACTAGATCTGTAACACTTTCAGAGAAACGTGAAAAAAAAATGTATGCATTAAGCATCTAAAAATACTTAATTTTTTCTGTGCTTTTACCTGGAATTTTTTGGTCGGTGACAGGGTCTTTTTATTTTTAGATTACAGTTTACTTAAAATTCCAGTAATAAAGGTACTAGACACCAAAACCAGGCATGCTTATTAAACAGAGGTTTATATAAAAACCCCAACTTCTGAGCAGACCCAAATACTAAGCATGTGGCGCTATCCTGTGAAAACAGTTTTTATTCAGCGGTATCCGCTACCTCCTTACAAAAGGGTAACAATTTTAGCTGGAAAGCCTCCTCAAGCACAGCTGTAATTCCATTCATTGTATTCATAAAAAGAAAAAAAAATTTTTTGGTGAGAAGGATATATTGACACATACAATGATGTAATCATGATAACATTTTCTATGCAACAATGTCACTCATATTTAGCAGAAAAAAGGGCTTGCTTATTCTATGATACTTACCAATGTCATAATATCATTGGCTAAATCCCTGGCCAGGTCTGGGGTTACAAAGCATGATAAGCCAGTCAGGGCAACACCTGTATCATATTGATTAGGACTACTGAGATCCTGCAAAAAACAGTGACCAGACAATTACAACACTTTCCCAACCGCCAAGAGGTTGATGTACATTGTTTATGACATATTAAAGCAAGACAACCTCCTCTTTTGCCAGAGTAATTAAACTGCAATCTTAGGCTCCATTCACACTAAAGGAGACTCCAAAGTCACACAATATCCAGTGTCACTGATGCGATTTTACACTCCATGGATCTCAGTCACACCAAAGTAGTGCAGGCACCTTTTTTAAAAGTCACACCGTTTTGAACAGATGCTACTGAAAACAATAGACTGCGACTTGTCATGCAACTGTGTTGTCCAATGTCACATGACAAGTTGTACAAGTGTGAATGGTGACGCATATTTAATGCTTTTGTGTGCAGCCCGGCTTGGTAGATGACACATTCACCAGAAAGTCTGTCACCAGACTTCACAGACTCCCTCCATGAATCCCCTCTTGGTGGTATGTATATCTGGAATGCTGTATGTACTGCTTTTGGTGCCTAACTGTTACCTCTGTTAACTGTTTTTTTTGTTTACTTCTACCAGATACCACACCAATGTTTCAGCCATTGCGGTAACCTATATGGCCAAAGCTTACTTTAGACGTACCCTCTAAATTCTATGGACATCTTGTCTCATCACTGTCTTGGTTTACAGCCACCTTCATACATACAACTTATTGGACCACGGTTTAACCTCCTGTAGCTGACAAACGGGTATGGGCTGGTGTGCGTTATAATTTTCTTTATATATATTCAGGCATTTTCTTTTGGATCATTATTGGATAACCATTTTGCTGTCAAACACAGTTTCTACTGTGTTAATCTTTTAGTTTTAAATGTTTGAATTGTAATTTGAATCCACTTTATTGTTGGTCCAAACACCCCTTTGGGCATTGTATCAATAAACGTATTCATATTTGTATAATTGGTGCCTACAAAGTAAATTTTTGTCCATTTCTAACATTTGTTGTGTGAATGGAGCCTAACCAAGCAAACCTATTTAATCAAGGTAAAAAAAATATATATATATATATTCAGGCAGTCCCTGGGTTACAGACAAGACAGGTTCTGTAGGTTTGTTCTTAAAATGTAACTTTAATCAGAAAATCAAGCCCTGCTAGATCACTTCAGGCTGGCCCATTTCGCAGGTATAGCTATGTAAAATATTGAAAATAAGTGTCTATAGATAGAAGTGTGTGTGTGTGTGTGTGCCAAACTAATCAGGCACGCTCTGCATGTGTGGGGAGAGAGTGTGTGTGCCTTTTCTCTAATCAACTGTCTCGCAGTATCTCACAGTGTATAGCAAGTATCCACACCTACAGGGGTACCAAGAAGAGAAAATTCTAACAGGACGCGCACGTTCTAAACCGTATGTAAAAGGTGAAGACGGAAGATATACAGTACATGTATATATCATCTGAGGCGGTTTACTTCACTGAGTATATGTGAGGGTTTACATCCACTTTAAGGCCGTGTTCACACTGGTACGATGCGACAGTCGTATGACTGTGGATCGGACTTTGCCCTGCGACTTCACTGAACAGGATCTGGCTTTGATCTCAACAATACTAGTCCCTTTGAGTCTGGTATGAACTTTGAGCGGGAACCCCTTGTCAAAATGTATAAATAAAAAATAAAACAACGTGTAGAGATAAGAACCCCCCCCCCCCCCAAAAAAAACACACACACACACACACAAATCCATACCAGACCCTTATCAGAGCACGTAGAGGAGAGGGGGGGGGTGAGCGAGCACCCCCCTCCTGGACTATACCAGGCCACATACCCTCAACATTAGGGGGGGGTGTTTGCTTTGGGGGCAGGGGACTCTGCGCCCCCCACCCCAAAGCCCCTTGTTTCCATATTGATGGGGACAAGGATCTCTTCCCCACGATGGTTGTGGGAGATTGTAAAAGAGTATGGGGTACATTGTATCCCTACCCATTCACCCAAAAAAAGTGTTGAAAATAATTTAAAACCAGTACACACATTTTTAGGGGTCCTGTGCGAATTTAGTGTGTGTTCTGTGTGTATTTGATCTCCAGCTATGCCAAATCACCTCAGAAATTGCATTTCACATTAGAATCGTACTGCGAAATCGAATCATATTCGCACCATATTATTGTGAACTGAGACTCTCCAAACATTTTAAACAAAGAGCCGGTTTATTGTCCTTCAGACTCTTGGAGGGCCGGACTTTGGCCAGCGGGAGTGAACATTTTCCTGGCATCTGGTATTAGGGGGAGGAATAGTGCCCCATTTCTGTTATCATAGGGAGGATGAGTGCCCCATTAGTGGTGTCAGTGGGAGAAATGGTGCTCCATTGTCGGAGTCGGATGGCAGAATAGTGTCTCGTTTCAGTGTGAGGGATAGTGCTCCAAGGCCCGGATAAAGGCACGCAAAGGGCCGCAGTTTGGAGACCACTGACCTAGATTAAACAGGGATTCAACTTGCTTACCTTCCTGATTTGGTTTGTGGTCAGCATAATGACATCAGTCCCTTCATGAAAGCATTGAGAAGCAGCCAAGTATCCAATCCTCTGTAAAAGACAAAAACAAGGGCCGTTTGCTGTTGTTATCAGCAGCAAGCATTATCAGTCAATGTCATGTCTAAAACATACCTTAAAAGTGAATTTTGATGCACTCATTACTTCAACGATATTAAACGCAGCCCAACTGATGTCATAGCCCAGCATTTGCAACTGTTCACAAAGACAAAAAAAAAATCAAATCAAATCTAAATACCGTAACATAAGCAGATAATATTCATAAAATGTATCTTTTCAGTGGCCAAAGATGTATTTTTATTTGTTCAGCATGTGAGCCATCACCCTCCTTATACTATACAGCCTAGTCATGAATGGGACAAAATATTATAATAAAATGTGTATAACTTTTGAAATCTTTTCACAGCTTAAACTGTTCCTACATAAAGTGACTCAACAATGCTGTTAGATATCTGGATGGAATTTCCCTATTTTCGAAAAATGTACCAATTGCTATCGATTATAGTCCATTCAGAAGCTCAATGTTCACCTCGCCATACCTCATGCATACATCACCTATAGGACCAGGACCACTATTCACAAAACTTTGAAAAAAAAGTGATTGCCTTCAAAGTATAGCAAAAAAGTAGCACAAAAGAACTAAAATATGTTCAAAACTCGTAAAGGGGGTCAAGTAACTAGCTTTGAGATGCAAACAAACCTTATATAAGCTATTTTATTCCACCACTATTGAAGACCTTGGGGCATATACATTTTTTGGAAGGTTATTGATTGTCAGCTGACACAAAAAATGTTTTGAATCTGTGTGCACACTAAAAGGAGATACCTCCAACCTACTTACAATACTACCTACAAATTGCCAAAAACCTTTGTATGGAAGGGTGCCATTGGTATCTGCAGGGAAATTATACTGAAGCATAATAATAATAATAATAATAAAGAATTGTGTTATTCAACCACAGATGAGTACATACAAGAACTGGTAATGACCAGTCAGAGATGAAGGGGAGGTGAGGAAGAACAATTTGCATTGAGAACTAGAATGTTATTTAACCACTTCCCGCCCGGTCAATAGGAGATTGAGGTCCTGGAAGTGGTTGTGAAACCCTGATTGGACGTCTATTGACGTCCTGCAGTATTTCATGCCGGCGCGGGCAGCGATCTGTGATGCGGGGTGTCAGTCTGACACCCTGCACCTCAGATCTCGGTATAGAGCCTCCGGCGGAGGCTCTTTACCACGTGATCAGCCGTGTCCAATCACGGCTGATCACAATGTAAACAGGAAGAGCCGTTGACCGGCTCTTCCTCACTCACGTTTGACAGACGCGAGTAGAGGAGAGCCGATCGGCAGGTCTCTTGATCGGGGGGGTTCGCGCTGATTGTTTATCAGCATAGCCCCCCCCCCTCGGATCCCCACACTGGACCACCAGGGAGTACCCCCCAGTGCTCAATAGAGTACAAATAGATATATATAAAAAAAAAAGTTTTTAATGCAATCATGCCAATCGGTGCCCACAAATGGGCACTGACTGGCAACATGGGCACTGACTGTGCCCAGCAATGCCATCAGGGCCACCCAGTGCCGCCTACGAGTGCCCATCAGTGCTGCCTACGAGTGCCCACCAGTTTCTTGAAGAAGAAAACGTACTTATTTAGAAAAAAATTAACAGAAAAAATAACTAACTTATTTTTTTTCAAAAATGTCGGTCTTTTTTTAGTTGTTGCGCAAAAAAAATTAAATCCCAGAGGTGATCAAATACCACCAAAAGAAAGCTCTATTTGTGGGAACAAAATGATACAAATTTCATTTGGGTACAGTGTAGCACGACCGCGCAATTGTCATTCAAATTGCGACAGTGCTGAAAGCTGAAAATTGCCTTGGGCGGGAAGGTGCGTAAGTGCCTGGTATAGAAGTGGTTAACCATGGGTGGAGGCACAAGGACATTTCCTGGCTTAGGCTGGCCATAGACCGTTCAAATCTCGGACAATTCAGCAGGAACTGGCTGCGATTTAAACTGTGTGTGGGCAGGTTAAATGTAACCGATCAATCAACTTGGGTACAACCAGCCTGCCGAATACACTTGCGAATATTGCTAGCGGCTGCTATAGCCACTAGAAATAATCACGGTCTTCTCCGGCAGGGTTGGCTTCCCCCAATGGTAGCAAACAACTGGTAGCAGGAGGGATTCCCCTATAAGCACTGGCTGAATTGATGGGGGAACCGTGTGAATGTCTTTCCTGCAACCCGTAGTTGCAGGAAAAAAATTTGCACCGGCTAAGGCCTGCCTTACAGTAATGCTGAAGTTGAAAAGGGGAGTGTGATATTTGCATTGGGACTACTGTGTTGGAGATAGGCGAAATTTATATCTGGTACAATACGCTGTTGAGCCTGGAATGGGGCACATGGACATTTCCAGTGAAAAATAGGGCTGTAAGGGAAATCACAAAAAGTCAGTATTTTGTCCCTACCATTCAACAGTCGAGCACAATTCTGCAAGGCCAAAGAGATGGAATTTTTATTTCGATTTTTGTATATAGTGGTGACAACATGTTAAATGGCATAAATATGGATAGAGTAAATACTCACATATGTCAGCTTACAGACGGCATTGGCTTTCACTGCAATATTATCCTGTTTAAGTTCTTGCTTGATTTCATCAATGCAGTGAGAGATGTATTTTGCCTGTAAAAACAATAAGGTTTTAACAAAGTGGTGGATATTTAAGGCTAAACTGATATTAACCTCCCTGGCGGTATGATTCTGTCAGAAAAAACATGCTAAAAGCGGTACCATTATTTGCAAGGAAATTTGGCGTTTTATATTGTAGGTCTGTAATTTTTAGAAATAACTCACTTAAATCTGACCAAACAAGCTTCTATCAGGCATCCCGGGTATGACATTTTTTTAAAAACAAAATTATAAATTATAATATAATAAATAATTATAAATAATTATAACAAATAATAATATAATTATAATAAAAATTATTCAATAATGTAATCAAATCAAAATCACTGAAATTTGCTCAGTTGCAGAATTGTTGCTGTCATTATTTTTTTTTTTTTATGACGAATTTCCCCACAAATCGCTATCGCACAATTCTGCAAGTGATTATAATTTATTATCGCTGTTTTTTAGCTGATCTAAAACTATTTTTGACATAAAGGGACACTTTTGGTTGCTATGGACAATCTACAGTTTGCAGGGAGAAAGAAACGTTTTTATTATATAAAATGACATGCATGACACAGGACAGACCACTAGGGACAGGGGGGGTGTGTTTTTTTTACATACAGTACTGTAATCTATAAGATTACAGTATACTGTATGTAAGGTGTTTGTTTACTTTTTTGAATTTGGCGCCGTTCTCCGTCCCCGTGCGTCGTAACGTCGCAGGGAACGGAGATCGGCGTCACACGGAGGCACTGTGTGAATCGAGCGAGGTCCTGCTCGCTCACACAGCGCGGTGGCATCGCTGGATCCAAGGACAAGGTAAGTAAACCAAGCCTGTGGATCTAGCGAGGCAAGCCCGAGTCTGACTCGGGGTTACCGCTCGCAGCAGGAAAATCTAACCCCGAGTCAGACTCGGGAATACCGCCAGGCAGGTTAAAAAAGGACAGCAAAAAAACTATACTACTTTTATTAGCTGTTCATTATTTGTGCAGATAGTTTTAGTGGAATTTAGGGTAGTAATACTACATGAATTACAACAGGTCAAAGCAACTTGTATAGATCATTACACCTGGCTAGGACAGCATAAATATGCATAGTAGCAAAGTTCACATTTTGTTTTATCTACTGTTCACTTGTTAGTCTTCGGGTCCCCTGCACTGCCATGTTTACTTTGGGAAACCAGCTGCGACTTCCTGCTGCTTCAGAGCTGGCTTCCCACTGTGCATGCGTGAGCTGCACTTTATAAATGGTCCCACGGCCTGCAAAAAAGTGAGAGAAGTGAAGGAAGAGGAAAAGTTGAACTTTCCCCCGTTCCAAGATAGTATATTTGTACAAAGCTAAAACTAAAATAAATGCACACCTGCAAAAAGAACACATAGTATGTGCATTAGTTTTTTTTCATAGGTGCCTGAAAAGCATTTCACCCATGATCAGCAGGTCAGGGGTTCGATGCAGGACTCCTGCAGACTGTCAATATAAGCGGTATCTCTAATGGGCAGGCAGTTATACACCGACATGAAAAAACAATGAACTACCCAGAACGTTCATTGAGAACTACAAGCCGACAGCCAAAAAATTCCTTCCTGATCCCCGAGAGACAAATTGGATTTACCCTGGATCAACTTTACCTACAAATCTTAGTACTCAGTTATATTCTGTACATTTAGGAAAGTATCCAGGCCTTTCTTAAAGTAATCTACTGAGCTGGCCAGAACCACCTCTGGAGGGAGTCTGTTCCACATTTTCACAGCTCTTACTGTGAAAAAACCTTTCCGTATTTGGAGGTGAAATCTCTTTTCCTCTAGACGTAAAGAGTGCCCCCTTGTCCTCAGTGTTGACCGTAAAGTGAATAACTCAACACCAAGTTCACTGTATGGACCCCTTATATATTTGTACATGTTGATCATATCCCCCTTAATCTCCTCTTCTCAAGAGTGAATAAATTCAGTTCCTCTAATCTTTCCTCATAGCTGAGCTCCTCCATGCCTCTAATTACTTTAATGAACAAAACATTTGCTTTTTCATTTCATTATCAAAGCAAGGACACATTTTTTCACAATACAGCAACCAGCATAGAAACACTGTTTGCGTGCAATGACAGAGCAAGCAACAGGATCTGTATATGTGCGATTGGGTATCATTTGTTCTCTTGACAATGGTAAGTAGTCATGAAATATTCATGGAAAACTCTTGTCCTTTTAACGTTCGTGAACGGAGAAAGGACTAGCAAAGTCTAGTAGAAGATCAGCCAGTGCCTTACCAATATAAAAAAAAAAAAAAAAAAAAAAAAAAGCTATAAGCTCAGTAACATTTCCACAAGTCACAAAACACAACCTTGTATATAGGAAAAACACCAATGTTAATAAAATTCTTACACAACTTGCCATTGTAAAATTACATACATGGACAAGCTTCCCTTTTAAAGCGGCGTTCCAGCCTTTTTGATGTTTATTAAAAGTAAGCAGCTACGACCCAGCTTTCTATATACTACACGCTAATGACATCCCAACCCGTGTGTACAAGAAGTCAATCCTTCGACACCTTTTTGACGCCGCTAAGGCATGCATTCCACTTTGTTGGAAATCCCCTGACCCACCGACCGTGGCAATGTGGCTGCGGAAGGTGGATGACATTGGAAGGCTGGAAGACCTGACTCTATCAAATCAGGACAGACAGGAAGCCTACAAAAATACATGGCAGCTGTGGAATGTATACAAATACTCAGATGAGGGACAGACCCTCAGAGGCCCGCCCTAAAACTACTTAAAGCTGACCGATGCCCTAACTTAGATAAAAACAGAAGCGACGAACCAGACTCGCTGCAGATGGGTCCGCAGGGCATGTGAGACCGGATGCGTGTGTCCATGCTCGCGGGACCTCCCCCCCCCCCCCCCCTTCCTAATACTCTTCCCTTTCCTTTCTCTTCCCTTTACATCAGACCTCCTGGGGGGAATTTCCCTACAGGGCATCACCCCCCCCCTCTATTTCTAACCCCGAACTATCTCTCCGGAACTGTTACTGTCCACTAGTCCCCTTTCTACCTCCGCTTGGTATCTCTTAGAAAACAGGAAAAAGTAGGCGTGCCCACGGATCCTGATTATAAGATTCGGATGAGTATATATCTGTTTAACCAAAATCCACTATGCTCAAATGTTTGAACTTACCACTGTATGTTGCACTTTTGTTGTGATCCGTGCGGGACCGCCCGTTGTATTGTATAAATAAAGAATTAAAAAAAAAATAAAAAAAAGTCAGCAGCTACAAAAAGCATAGCTGCTGGCTTTTAATAGACGCTTACCTGCGCCACTGTCCAGCGACGCTCCTCTCCGCCGGCGCCTCCATCCTAACTGTGGGCACACGGCCGTGACAGCTTTCGGCTTCACGACCGAGCACTCACTGCGCGAGCTGCGTTGCGCTACCTGATTGGACAGGCGATCGCCTGGGACTCGTCACGTGTCCCAGGCGATCGCCTACTGGGAGGGGCGCCAAAAGGCGATATGACGTATCGCCTTAGCGGTCCCTGGGCAGAACGAGGAAGTGAGACAGCAAGTTCCACTCCTCCTGAAGCCCCCACTCCCCCCCCCCCAAAAAAATGACATGCCAAATGTGGCATGTAAGGGGGCGAGGAGTGGATTAAGCAGAAGTTCAGTTTTTTGGTGGAACTCCGCTTTAAGTCCGATGGACTTGTTTACACACGATCGGATTAGCCGGCGTAGGACATTTGTTGACAGAAAGTTTGTTTGTTCACACAGCGAACATTTGTGCAATGAAAAAGCGAAAAAGTTTGTCCGATGGAGCGTCAGATTGTCTGCAAAAACAGGTCCGTCGGAGGTTTGTTGTCAAAAAGTCTGATCGTTTGTACAGGCCTTTACACTGATTAGTCAGCATAGGTGTTAAGAAGGGGGTGGAGCCTTTTTAAGATTTAGGTATAGACTGGAATTCCACTATTAATGGCTAGGTTAAATAAAAACACATATGTTGACCTGCATACAGTGGGGATCGAAAGTTTGGGCACCCCAGGTAAAAATTTGCATTAATGTGCATAACGAAGCCAAGGAAAGATGGAAAAATCTCCAAAAGGCATCAAATTACAGATTAGACATTCTTATAATATGTCAGAAAAAAGTTAGATTTTATTTCCATCATTTACACTTTCAAAATTACAGAAAAAAACAAAAACCTACGTTAGATCTACCGGTAACGGTATTTCTACGAGCCTTCCAGGACGGCACACCAGAGAGATAAGGGCTCCTCCCACAGGAAACACAATCAATTGACAAGTTTGTTATAAGTTCCCACCCACCCCCTTGCTCCTCAGTATTTTATAAAGTAATCTTGAACTGGTTCACAAGGGGCACCCCATTGGTACTTACCATTTAGCATATAGCTTACCTTTCTTCACATAGGGTGGGTAGTAGGCCTGCCGTCCTGGAAGGCTCGTAGAAATACCGTTACCGGTAGATCTAACGAAGGTTTTCTCCTACGCCTTCCAGGACGGCACACCAGAGAGGATATAAAAAGGACCTCAGGCCTACCTCAGGGTGGGACCACAGCTTGGAGGACCTTCCGACCGAAAGCCAGGTCTTGCTGTGACAACAATTCTACACGGTAGTGTTTCAGGAAGGTGTGATGACTTGACCAGGTAGCCGCACTACGGATCTGGTCCCAGGAGGCACCTGCTCTCTCCGCCCAAGATGTCGCCAGAGATCTGGTTGAATGAGCTTTGATATTAAGTGGAGCTGGTTCTCCTGCACACTGATAAGCCTCTGCAATAGCTTCTCTAATCCATTTTGAGACTGATGGCCTTGAGGCCTGCAATCCCTTCCTGACTCCACCATAAAGGATTAGGAGATGGTTAGATTTCCCGAAACTTTTGGTTCTCTCTAAATATATAAGAAGACATCTTCTTACGTCCAAACAGTGAAACTTAAATTCCTTCTCGTTCTTTGGTTCTGAACAAAAGGACGGCAATATCATTTCTTGCGTCCTGTTGAGTAAGGATGCTACTTTAGGTAGGTATAAGGGATCTGCCCTAAGAGTGACCCTGTCTGGTTGCACCCTAAGAAAAGGCTCTTTCATGGACAGAGCTTGCAGATCTCCCACCCTCCTGGCTGTAGTAATAGCTAACAAAAAAGCTAATTTTAACGTAAGGAACCTAAAGGAAACTTTCTCTAAAGGTTCAAAAGGGGGCATAGATAATGACTCTAATACCCTAGTAAGGTCCCATGGTGGACAGAAGCTTTTAAGGACGGGGGACATTCTTTCCCTAGCTAGTAAGAACCTCTTAACTAGGTCGTCCTTCGCTAATCTTTTATCCAGGTACACAGAGAGGGCAGCTACCTGTACTCGCAGGGTGCTAACCTTAAGCCCGGCGTCTGCTCCATCCTGGAGAAAATCCAGGATAACCGGAACCGACTGGGAAGACTCTAGTCTTTTTCTACTCCAGGTCTGGAAAGTTTTCCATATTTTTAAGTAGATCTTTCTGGTGACCGGCTTTCTACTTGTAAGGAGAGTATTAATCACCTTTTCTGAACAACCTTTTTGTTTCAGAATCTGGCGCTCACTAACCAGGCTGTTAGCTGAAAGAACTCTGGTCTCGGGTGAAACACTGGACCCTGTCTGAGAAGATCTGTCCTGGCTGGGAGTCTCAGAGGTTCTGCTACTGACATGAACCTCAGATTCGCAAACCATGTCCTCCTTGGCCACCATGGGGCAATAAGGAGGACCTGACCGGGGGACTTGCTGACTTTCTGGAGTACCCGCGGAATTAGCGCCAGGGGTGGGAAGGCGTAGGCTATTCTGAAGTGCCAGTTCTGGGACAGCGCGTCCAGGCCCTCGGAGTCCCGTTCTACGGAGGTTGAGAAGTACCTGTTCACTTTCCTGTTCTTTCGGTTCGCGAACAGGTCTATGTCTGGTTCGCCAAACTGAAGAACTAGGGCCTGAAAGACCTCGGGATTCAATTCCCATTCCCCCTGTCTTAATTGTTGGCGACTGAGGAAGTCCGCTTCTATGTTGTCTGTCCCCTTTATATGTATGGCTGAGATGGAGGTGACATTTTTCTCTGCCCAACCCAGAATTTCCATGGTTAGTTCCAATAGGGGACCGGATCTGGTACCGCCTTGGTGATTCAGGTAGGCCACTACTGTAGCGTTGTCTGAGCTCACCTGGACCTCCCTGTCTGTGACATCTTGTTGGAAGGCCTTCAGGGCTTCTCCTACTGCTCTGAGTTCCCTGGCATTGGAAGATTGACGAGCTAGGAGGTAGCACCATCTTCCTTGGGCTTTTTTCCCCCCCATGTGGGCACCCCACCCCCATGTGCTGGCATTCGTAGTCAATTTTACCAGATCCCATTGTGCCCAAGGTCGACCTTCCCTTAGGTTTTGGTGACTGGTCCACCACTCTAGGGATGACAGGACCTGAGGGGTGAGTAAAATCTCCTGATCCAGGGATTCCTTCTTCTTGTCCCAAGAGGACAGAAAGAAAAAATGGAGTATCCTTGCATGTAATTGGGACCAGACTACTGCTGGTATGGATGCCGACATTAAGCCTAGGACTCTCATAACTGACCTCCTGGGAAGTCTGGGGGAATCTCGCCAGATTCTCTGCTGCTGACGCAAATTTTTTTATTTTTTCTTCTGGCAGGAAGAGCGTCTGAAGCCTGGAGTCTATAGTGTAGCCCAGAAATATTTTTACCTGCTCTGGTATGAGGGAGGACTTCTCTAAATTGATAATCCAGCCTAGGCTTTCTAAAAACTCCATCACCCTGTTGGTATCCCTCTGAACCTGTGACTCTGTCTGACCGGAGATCAGTAGATCGTCCAGGTATGGTATAAGGCATATCCCTTGAAGATGTAGGAAGGCTACTGCCTCTGCCAGTATCTTTGTAAAGATTCTGGGGCTGGAGGTTAGGCCGAAGGGTAGCGCCCTGAACTGCCAATGAAAGATTTCCTCCCCTACCACCACCGCAAACCTCAAAAAGGCCTGATGGTCCACGTGAATTGGCACGTGCAAATAGGCGTCTTTCAGGTCTATGGTTGTCATGTAGGTTTCCTTCATGAGGTTCTTTCTTACTGAGTAAATACTCTCCATGGAAAACTTCTTCTGTTCTAAAAATCCGTTTAGTTTTCTCAGGTTTACTATCAGGCGGAATTTTCCTGATGGTTTCTGAACCAAAAACACGTGGGAATAGAACCCCCGGTATTGCTGTTCCACTGGCACTGGTGTTATTACTAGTTGCTCTGCCAATTCCTGAATCCCTTCCAAGAGGGCCCTTCTTTTTAGGGTATCCTTGGGGAGCTGCGTGAGGGTGATCATAGGGGGGGGGAAAGGTGACAAATTCCAGGCGGAACCCATCCCTTATAAGCTTGTGTATGTAGGGACTGTCTGAAATATTTTCCCACTGTTGTACAAACTGGGACAGCCTCCCCCCTACTTTGACCTTGGCGTCACTTGGTCTGTTTAGCATCAGCCTTGGCAGAGGGAAAGAGCAAGTTATTCTTTTTGTTCCCTTTGCCATAAAACCAGCGCCTATTGGGTTCTCTTTTATACTTCTGCTTGTTTTGCCCCTGGGGGCCTCGAAAAGTCTTCTTAAACCCATCTTTCTTAGGTTTCACAGGGAACTTCTTTCCCTTTTCTGAAGACCTAGCTAGGACATCATCCAATCCTTGGCCAAACAGAAGTGAACCCTGGAAAGGGAGTCCACACAGTTTTCCCTTTGATGTGACATCCCCATCCCAGGCCTTAACCCAGATAGCTCGCCTGGACGAGTTTCCAAAGCGGCATCTGCCAAGTATGCGACAGCTTTTCCTATCAAAGATAGAGACCCCAAGATTTCCTCTGACTCTGTAAACTGGCCGAGGTGTTCTGCCAGTTTCTCTACCCATAGGTCTGCATTCCTGGCTACACAGGTCGCAGCTAAGGCTGGGGCCATAGAAGCTGTGTTAGCCTCCCAGGCTTTTCTTAGGAGTGATTCAGCCCTACGATCCATTAGGTCTTTAATACTGCCAGCATCTTCAAATGAGAGGTCTGACTGTTTAGTGACCTGAGACAGGGCCGCATCCAGTTTTGGAAGTTTAAAGAAAACTTCCCCAACTGATTGGGTGAACGGGTACTTCCGTTTCCAGGTTTTCTGAGTGGTCAGTCTCCTTTCTGGATATTTCCACTCTTGTAGGATTATTTCTTTTAGAGATTGGTGAAGAGGGAAGACTCTATCCTGTGTTTCACTGAGCCCCCTATACACCTTATCCTGTGCAGAGGTCGTTTTAGGAACCTCTGGAATCTCTTCAGTGGCATAGATTGCCTGAAGGAGACTGTCCACATCCTCTGCTGAAAAGAGGAATCTTTTCAATTTTCCTTCCTCCTGAGTCTCTATCCTCCTCACCCTCTGAGCTATGTCTAGTGACCTGGCTCATGACCTCACTTTCCTCTTCCTCCTGATCATGAGAAAAGATCTGGGAGGGTAGGAAAGGGGTACTGGGTCCTGCAACAAGCCTTCCCTGAGAAATCGAAGTCTCTCTAGGGACCGGTTCCTCTGTGCTAGGGCCTGTGGCTGTTTGTGTAGCCGTCTCCCTGAAAGCTCTAACCGTGGCCAACATTTCAGACTGCATTGACAAGAGAAAATCTTTCATCATGGCAGCTGCCTCCTTCCCAGCCAACTGGTTAATACACTTGTGGCAGAAGGGTTTGGTGTAGGATTTTGGGAGCTTATCTTTACAGTTTCCACATTTTTTAGAGGAACTACCACTAGCAGATGCTGAGGATTGAGCAGAGGCCCCCTGGGTTTCGCCGGGAGATTCTGTTAGAGAGGGAACAACAAATAAAACAACCATGTTATTTCTTCCCACTTCTGAGCTGCAGGCTGTACTGGGGAGAAAAGAGAGAGAGAACGAGGAAAGCAGCCGTTACCAGCTGCATCCTGCGACTCAGGAACTCTCACTCTCCCCTTTTCTCCCTTTCCAGGAGGGACTGTACTCACCGACCCCCGATCTGGATTTGGTAGCCGCAGCGCTAGTCTTCCCTTCCTCTTCCATCATGAGGAGGTTGACTGGGTCCTTGGCTTGCCGGTACCTGTTGCAGGGTTTATCCGCCGCCGACCCCACCGCTCCACGCTGCCCTCCACGCCGAAGCGTCACTTCCGGGTTGCCGTGTAGGGAACGTGCACTCTCCGGTGACGCGCTTCCTGTACCTCCGAACGAGGTCTGGAGCGCAATGCTCCTCTGCAAACCCCCCCAGGAAGAAGAGATTAGCAGCGTGGTGGATTTTTGTGCAGAGGGACGATGGCTTTTTCACCACAGCTCAGAGCGTCCATGCCTGTCTTTGTGGCGACCTGTGAGCGACCGAAGCCAACAGGTCAGTTCAGCTCTCCCCGGCCTCCCTGAACCTGCCTCAACAGGGGTACCCTTCGACCTCACCGTCTCCAGGTAATATAAAACAACAAACGTGCCGCTGTGTTCGGGAGAAACACAATCAAAATACTGAGGAGCAAGGGGGTGGGTGGGAACTTATAACAAACTTGTCAATTGATTGTGTTTCCTGTGGGAGGAGCCCTTATCTCTCTGGTGTGCCGTCCTGGAAGGCGTAGGAGAAAATGGCGTCTGCAAAAGTTTGGGCACCCTGCAGAGTTAATATCTTGTACTGCCCCCTTTGGCAAGTATACAAGAACAAGTCTCCTGCGCTCTGATATTTTATAGGGAGTACTATGAAGTAGTGCAGTTCAATTAAAAGTTATCATCTAGAGTCTTGCAGCCCTCCTCAGAATCGTGGGAATTCATGAAACTATAAAAGAGAAGAAAGAGAGCGGAGGGCGCACCGACCTCGTGTGATACTGATAAAATATATTTATTCCAATAGTAAAATCAATGGTTATACTCACAAAATTGGAGTTAAAATCAGGCTTTAAAAATAAGTACAGCAGATGTCCAGCATCATCAGTGGAACACGAATAATCGTTTGAACCAATCAGTAGATGTAAAAGCTGACGCGTTTCGGGGGCGTACCCCTTTCCTCAGAGCTAACGTGGTCTGCAGTGCTCCAAGATTTTCAATTATGTTGAGGTCAGGAGATTGTAAAGGCCATGGCAAAAACCTTCAGTTTAAGCCTCTTGATGTAATCCCCCGTGGATTCTGAGGTGTGTTTAGGATCATTATACATTTGTAGAAGCCATCCTCTATTTAACTTCAGCTTTTTCACAGATGGCATCAAGTTACCATCCAAAATTTGCTGAAATGTTATTGAATCCATTTTTCCTTCTACTCATGAAATGTTCCCTGTGCCACTGGCTGCAATACAACCCCAAAGCATGATTGATCCACCCCCATGCTTAACAGTTGGACAGAGGTTCTTTTCATTAAATTATGTGCCCTTTCTTCTCCAAACGTACCTTTGCTCATTCAGGCCAAAAAGTTCTATTTTAACCTTATCGGTCCACAGAACTTGTTTCCAAAATGCATCAGGCTTGTCTATATGTTCATTTGCAAAGTTCAAACGCTGATTTTTGTGGTGAGGACGTAGAAGAGGTTTTCTTCTGATGACTCTTCCATGAAGACCTTATTTGTACAAGTATCTCTTTATAGTGGAATAGTGTACCACAACTCCAGTGTCTGACAGATCTTTCTGGAGGGATCGTGCAGTCAAACGTGGGTTTTGAATTGCTTTTCTCACAATCCTGCGAGCTGTCTGCCTGATATTTTTCTTGGTCTTCCAGATCTTGCTTTAACTTCCACGGTTCCTGGTGACTGCCATTTCTTAATTACATTCCAAACAGAGGATATTGACATCTGAAAACGCTTTGCTATCTTCTTATAGACTTCTCCAGCTTTGTGAGCATGAACTATTTTCAGTTTTCTAGACAACTGCTTAGAAGAACCCATGGTGCCGATTGTTGGGGCAAGGTCAGATGAGTCTGGGCATTTAAAACCTTTGAGATTGACATTACCTGGTCTTCCCAGACGATGATTGAGAACAATCCATGACACTGGCAGGTCTCAGCTTTGCAAAGGGGGCAGTGCATGCTATAAATTCTGCAGGGTGCCCAAACTTTTGCAGACGCCATTTTTTTTATTTTCTGTAATTTTGAAAGTGTAAATGATGGAAATAAAATCTAACTTTTTTTGACATATTATAAGAATGTCTAATCTGTAATTTGATGCCTTTTGGAGATTTTTCCATCTTTCCTTGGCTTCGTTATGCACATTAATACAAATTTTTACCTGGGGTGCCCAAACTTTCGATCCCCACTGTATGTGTGACTAGGCCTTTAGTAAATCAGCCCCAGGAGCACCCTGACCCTTTCAGTAAAAAAAAAAAAAAAAAAAAAGGAACTCATTTTTTAGCACCACCTTGCACATTCTAATTGCAAGCAATAATCACATTGATGTGGCTTGCACATACCCAAAGCTTTCAGCACAGCATTTCTATAGTGCAAGTGAACTCTGTAAATGTGTTGGGGTGCCATACTAAAATGGCCTATTCACACAGTTGTGTCATGGTAATGTGTGCACTGCCACATTACATGTTACATTTTCAAAGACACCTCAACAAACATTCCTAAATTCTGTACCTTGTGTTTACGCACATGCCCTGAATGCTTTTGGGGGTATACAGAAGAGACAGATTTTTCTCCATTCAATGTGTGAATATTGGAACTAGAAAACTGTCACACAGGGCTCCATACTTTTGTTCCAGCAGCTCTACGAAGAGTGGACCTACCAGGGCAGTGGAGGGATCCCTCCATTCTGACACGATTTGACATAAAAAAAGCCACTGCCAAAACAAGAACGAAGGGCCAGACCAGTCAAAAGGATCTGTCGCTGCTCAGCCTATCAGCGGCCGCAGCAATGTCCCGTCGCGGCCGCTGATAGGCTGAGCGCACTGCGAGTCACCGACCCGCAGGAAGTGGAAGAGACCGGGACGGCGATATCGGAACAACGGGGGATCGTAGGCAGGTAAGTGAAAGTTTATTTTGTATAGTTTTACAGCCCGGGCACAGCGGGGGTTAAAAGTTTTAGGTCAGAGAACTCCTTTAAAAGTTCTAACACAGTCAGGTGGGCATAGTGGAAAAATCTTTGCAGCTGTAGGAGCTTTAAAAAGACCCAAGCCCTGGAACAGCAGACTGATCCTCCGGATTCAGGGTAGTATACACTGCATCTATAGCAGGGCTTGATAAACCCCAGTCGCCAGGTCGCAATTGCGATTAGAATTAGCGACCTTGGGTGGCACAGCTGGGGTACCATATCTCTGTGCACACCCCACCCCTCACGATCGCGTTGGGCCGCGCCGGCCGGTAATTGAGGCTGCGGCTTTGCGGCCTTCTGCAGTCCTATGGTTCCTTCTGGAATCTGGCGCTCTCTTGTGGTGGCCGTTGGTATGACAAGATAACCAGCAATGCTAATGGAGCTTCCCTGCCTGTTTTCATCTTTACTTAAAAGTTAGAACCCCCAAACATTATATATATTTTGTATTCTAACACCATAGAGAATAAAATAGCATAGAGAATAAAATAGCAGTCATTGCAATACTTTCTGTCACACCGTATTTGCGCATCGGTCTTACAAGCGCACTTTTTTTGGGGAAAATACACTTAATTTAATAAAAAAATAAGACAACAGTAAAGTTAGCCCAATTTATTTTACATTGTGAATGAAAATGTTACGCCGAGTAAATTGATACCAAACATGTCACGCTTCAAAATTGCGTCCGCTCGTGGAATGGCGACAAACTTTTACCCTTTAAAATCTCCATAGACAACGTTTAGAAAACTTCTACAGGTTGCATGTTTTGAGTTAGAGGAGGTCTAGGGCTAGAATTATTGCTCTCGCTTTACTAATTAGGGCACTACCTCACATGTGTGGTTTGAACACCGCTTTCATATGCAGGCGCTACTCATGTATGCACTCACTTCTGCACGCGAGCTCGGCGGGACAGGGCGCGTTCCTGGCTCCTAACTTTTTTAGCTGGCTCATAGATTCCAAGCAAATTTGTCAAGCCCTGGATCTATAGGATTTTAAACAAACCCCTGGAATCTGAGGTAACACCAGAAGACACAGCCTCAAAACACAATGGGTGTTATTTACTAAAGACAAATCCACTTCGCACTGCAAGTGCACGTGGAAGTGCAGTCGCTGTAGATCTGAGGGGGATATACAAGGAAAATAAAAAAAATATAATTTTTTCATCATACTTACCTGTAAAATACTTTTGAGTACATCATGGAACACAGAGTCAGGCCAATATTCATTACCTGCTAGGACATCCAAGAATAATAGCCTTGAGGGGACACCCTGCCAAACAATAGCCATCAGAATTTATACGGCAGCCCACAGTACACTGCGGACGAAAGTCGAATCCTCGGCTGCTTGAACATTTACTTTTAAATTTTGTGAACGTATGCACTGAAGACCAGGTAGCAGCCCTACAAATCTGAGCCACAGATACCTGACGGAAAAAAAGGCCAGGAGGTTCCTACACCCCTGGTAAAATAAGCTCTCACCCTACAGGTTGGAGCTTTATGTTTCAGACCATAGGCCTGAATGACCAATTGTCGGACCCCTTCTTGGGTCCTTTTTTTTTTTTACCAAGAGTCTGATCCTCGGATCTCCGCAGATCTAGGGAAATAAGCCTCGACTGCCTGGACAACGTCCAAAGAACGCAGTCATCCCTCTTCCACCGAATGAAAAAGAGAAAGCAGAAGGCAAAATAATGTCCTGGATTTGAATAAAAAGGCCAACACTACTTTTGGCAAAAAGGATGGAACAGGTCGTAACACAACCCTGTCATGGTGAAGGATCAAGTATGGTTCCCTGCATGAAAGGGCTGCCAACTCCGAAACCCCTCTAGCGGAGGCGATAGACATCAAAAAGTATAGCTTGCGTGACAGCAAGTCTAATGGAGTTTTCATTAATAGGTTCAAAGCTTCTGTAACAGCACCAAGTTAAAGTCCCAAGGACACATAGGTGACCTAATGGGGGGAAGAAAATGAGTTGCCCCCTTTAGGGTTGTCCCGATGCCAGTATCGGGACCGATACTGAGCATTTGCGGGAGTACTTTTACTCCCGCAAATGCCCCCGATGCCAGATCCGATACCAATCCCCCCCCCCCGCCGCCACCGCAATGCCGCCGCATACCGCAACGCCACCTAGTTATTCAGCGTGCAGGGAACATTACAGATTTCATTTGAATAGCTGTCTGTTCCCTGCCGCGCCGCGCATAGACACTCCCCCTTGCTCGGGATTGGACGGGTGGTCTGTCTATCAAAGTGCAGATCACCCGTCCAATCCCGAGCAAGGGGGAGTGTCTATACGCGGCGCGGCGGGGAAAACACAGCTATTTAAATGAAAGCTGTAATGTTCCCCGCACGCTGATTAACTAGGCGGCATCTAGGTATGGGGAGACATGGCTGCCTATGTGGGGGGACGACATGGCTGCCTATGTGGAGGGGGGACATGGCTGCCTATGTGGAGGGGGGACATGGCTGGGGACACATTTAAAAAAAAAGTATCGGTGTTCGGTATCGGCGAGTACTTGAAAAAAAGTATCGGTACTTGTACTCGGTCCTAAAAAAGTGGTATCGGGACAACCCTAGCCCCCTGCATAAAGGTTCAGATCAGTGAATGGGAGGCTAAAGGCCTTTGAAGAATACGGATAGGGGCAAAACTTGACCTCGGATTGTACTCAAAGCCAATTTGATTTCTACATCTGACTAAATTCGCAACTAAATTCTTGGTTTCCTCAATGGACAAAAAATAAATCTGTCAACGCAACACACCCAGACATGAAGGTGTAAATGGTCCCCGTTCTGGTAAGACCCTGCCATTGCTGAAGTCTACAGTTACAATCAGGGAAAAGAATGTGGGTCAAGAGAGTCAGTGAAGTAAACAAATCTCGATCTGCATATTTTTGCAAGTCAGGTAACCAAGGTTTTGAAATCAATGGATGAGCAAAACAGGCACGCAACTAGAATTTTTAAAAGCAGGCTTTGACATTAGAGGCATCTATAGTATCTCATGATCGGTTTCTAGGAAAGCTCCTTCCTAGTTCCTAATATTAAAAAAAAAAAAAAAAAGGGGAGGGGGCTCATTCACCCCAGCCAAAAGTTGTTGGTCATTTAGAGATGGAGTGGGGAAAATTTTGGTCTGCGAGGGGAATTCCTGTCTGATACAGTTGTCACCGCTGGAAAAATTATCCTCACCTTCCAATTTTGGATTTCCTATCACTTTCTCTCCCAGAGATCGTGACATATATGACAAACAGGATAAATATCTCCATTGGGGACAAAGACAACAGTTCTAACCATCCTCCCCAATCTATACAAAACAAAAAAAATACATTTTTGGGGTTTGAGCAATTAGCATACCCTGAGTTTTCTAGTGGCAAGTATCTGAATTCCTAGGTCTGGAAAGACAGGTGTGTGCAAATGGTTAAAACCTGTCAACTGATAAAATGCAATGACAGGCTGGCAACGGCCACAGCTACTCATGACTGTTTGCACGGCTGGATGTATTTTCTAGGTGAAAGTATGGGCAAAACTTTTTTTTTTTTTTAAACCACATTTGCACAGCTCCCTGTCAACACCAACCATCCGACACCGAAACTTGCACTTCCAGCTGTGGTACAGATATCACATCACTTGCTCGACACATCGTCCATTCAGAAAAAGGCTTGCATTCTTCTCACAGAATGCAAGGCATGCTTTGAATGGAAGAAAGAGCACTGGAACTTGTGGTTCTGCCTTTAGCACAGAAGGTCCCACACCTCCCCCATCAAAAATGCCTTGCATTCTGTGAAAAGAATGCAGGGCTTTTTGCACATGAAAGGAGGAGCCAAGTGAGGGACCTGTTATGATATCTGCACTACAGACAGAGCTACAAGTCTCAGAAACCAATAGGCATGATATCTGTGCTACTGCTAAAACTACAAGTCTGATCGCTAAACGTTGACAGGAGACTGCGGGTTTAACAAAAGTAAAATATTTAACAGGTGCTTCAGAAGCCAGAGATGGAGCACACTTCAGCATTTAACACGTGGTATTTAACACTTTTTATACAACCATATTGCAAAAATATGTTTAGAGAAATAACTTTTGTAAATAGCAATTCAGTAGCCGGGGGAAAGGTAGCCAATTAAACATGCTACAGATTTCCTGAATAATTCTATGACAAGGCTACAAATGTTTAGTTTTTTTTTAATTATTATTATTATTCATAATCAACTGCAGGCAGCAATGCAGCACAACTGTGTAAGAAACCCACTCGCCTAACCTATCAGACACACCTTTATTTATTCTCTAACATTTTCAGATATACAGAAAAGTAAACTTACACTGCAGGATATATGTAGGGAGATGTGGAAAGATAAATATTAAAATCTTCACAGAAATTCCTTATTGCTGAGCTCTCTTTTCTGATTCTGCTGATTGATGGATGTGGCTTATATGATGACAAACTAAAGTCTCTTTCTCTATGGAGAAAGGGAAATGGCTGGCTATCCGACACATAGCTGGAATCAGTTGAAACACTTGCTTTGAGTAGCTAGTATAAGTGAGAAATCCCAGGTTGTACAAAACAGCAGACAAAGTCTTTCAGCATTCAATGACTGACGCTTAGAACGGATTCTCTCCAAATTAATTAATAATAAACTGGACTTGTCGATTACCATGTCGCCTGAGCTGGCTTTTTTGGGGATTTCCTGATGATGAAAGATCTTATCATAGGAAGCTGCTGATCTCTTAGACCCCTTTCACACTGGAGCATTTTTGCATTAAAAATAGCGCTATTAACCCACTAACCCCCGGACCATATTGCTGGTCTAAGACCAGAGCACTTTTTGCAATTCGGCACTGCGTCGCTTTAACTGACAATTGCGCGGTAGTGCGACGTGGCCCCCAAACAAAATTGGTGTCATTTTTCCCTACAAATAGAGCTTTCTTTTGGTGTATTTGATAACCTCTGCGGTTTTTAGTTTTTGCACTATAAACAAAAATAGAGCGACAATTTTGAAAAAAAATGAATATATTTTTTACTTTTTGCTATAATAAATATCCCCCAAAAATATATAAAAACATATTTTTTCCTCAGTTTAAGCCGATATGTATCCTACGTTTTTTTTTTTTTTTTTTTACAAAAAAGAACAGTGAAGGGGTTAACACTAGGGGGTGGGGAAGGGGTTAAGTATGTTCCCTGGGTGTGTTCTAACTGTAGGGGGGGTGGACTCACTAGGGGAAATGACTGATCTTCTGTTCATACATTGTATGAACAGAAGATCAGCATTTCTCTCCCTGACAGGACCGGGAGCTGTGTGTTTACACACACAGCTCCCGGGCCCCGCTCTGTAACGAGCAAATCGCGTGTGCCTGGCGCGAGAGCCGACGTTATATTACGAGAGCCGACCTGCCGCCGTAAAACAACGGCGGCAGGTCACCAAGTGGTTAAAACCCTCATAAAATGCTCTCCATGCATCTCAATGAACCATTTCACACTGAGGCGTTGAGAAAAGTCCTACAAGCAGCATCTTTGGGCGCTGAAAAAAAAAACGCTCCAAAAACGCCCCTCTCCATTGAAATGAATTGAAAGCGCTGTAAAAACGCCTGAATAGCGCCTATAATCCACTCTGAGCTGTAGAAAAGTCACACAATCTCCCAAAAATGTAAACATGCAAGCATAAAAAAAAAAAGGGAGCATCTACAACAGCAGGACTGAAATTGCCCATGCTTAAATAACACTTGAAAAACTTAAAATGCCTGCAGCGTTGCATTAATTTTACCGCTAGCACCGTAAAAACGCGGTAATGGCTTTTTAGGGCGTTTTTGCAGAGCCTTAGTGTGAAAGGGCTCTTACTGGTTTACGCTAAAAGGGCGATCATCTGCAAATGGGCCTCCCCTGCTCCACCAACTCTGTCTTCCTGGGTAGCCATGATTGATGATGCATTGCCACTCTACAAACTGACATCAGTCGTGGATTCCCCTGGGAATTCAACAAGGTGTGGCAGCTGTGGACTTCGCAATAAAGTGGAGCTTCTACATTGATACTATTGCACTGCCTCTTGAATTTGAGCTTCGCCTCCCCTCCCCCATAGCCACCCTTAAAGGAGTTGTAAAGGAAAACATTTTTTGGGCTAAAATTAATGTCTGCAAGGTAGACAGACAGAATTTGTTTAATGATTCTGTTAAAAAACTAGTAAATACCTATTAAATTTTCTTAATCTATATCACCTCCGGCGTTCTAGTTTGTTCTCTTATTTACTTCCTGGTTTGCAGCGCTCGTTCATGTAAGAACTACATTTCCCAGTATGCATTGCGGCACGCCCAGTAATTCACACCTCCTTGAAGTCTCTAACACGTAGAGAGCGTCCTGCTGCACAGATGTAGTTCACAGGAGGGGGCGAGCATGTCACTGACCACCGCAGTAAAGCCTCCCTTCACGGTGGTGAGTAACAGACAAGCAGGAAGTGAACAGAACAGAGAAGAAATAGAGCAACTTCTGAGCAAAAACGAACAATGAGGAAGTGAAAAGAGGAATGTCTGCAGGTAAAGGATGCTTATTATGAAAAAATAGGATTTTTGTACTCACCGTAAAATCCATTTCTCCGAGTTCATGGACGGACACAGCAGCATTGACCTTAGGGTTATATATCCTTCCCTTCAGGAGAGACTAGGCAGAAAAAAACAGTACTTCAAGTGTTAAAACACTTCTCTCAGTACAGCACCTCCCAGGGGGCGGGTTCCCCGGGTACATCCCACTCTCTTGCATCATGCAGCCTCAGTTCGTAAACAAGCAGTACAAACAAAGGAGGGGTGGGTGCCGTGTTTGTCCATGAACTCAGAGAAATGGATTTTACGGTGAGTACAAAAATCCTATTTTCTCTTCCGTTCATAGACGGACACAGCAGCATTGACCTTAGGGACGTCCCCAAGCCGAAACCACCTTTGGAAGGAAAGACGGCTGCGGCAGCAGCACTACCTTATCCTTGTGGATGACCAAGTAAGGAGCCTTGCAGGACAAGGCCACCAGTTCAGATACTCGCCTGACCGAGTTAATTCCCACCAGAAAAAAACATTTTCTGGGACAGTGTCAACAAAGGAATTTTCCGAATGTCCTCAAACGGAGCTTCTTGAAGCGCCGAAAGGACTAAATTCAAGTCCCATGGAGGCAGTGCAGTGCGCACAGGAGGGACCACATGCCGAACCCCCTGCACAAACGTACGCACCAGGGAGTGTGCCGCCAAGGGTCGCTGAAAGTAGACAGCTAGAGCCGAAATCTGACTCTTAACCGTACTTAAGGCGAGAGCCTGATCCACTCCACGCTGTAAGAACAGCAGAATCCGGGACATCACGTATGTACGGGGGTGCCATTTCATCTCTTCACACATAGCGATGTAGAAAAATAGATAAAGGTCTGGTGTCACCAGAGACACACCTCCATCCCTGCATTTAGCGTCAAAAAAGAAAAATTTGCCCTTGGGACTTTGAGTGAGGTGAGCACTATGGAGCCAATAAAATAACAGGAGTAATTACAGTATATATTTAATTCAAGTAAAAAGCAGTACATACATTAAATGTCATGAACATGAGCCAATTCATACAGAATACAAAAAATAGGTAAAATAATATTGCAAGTAACTGTCCATATTAAAAAACGCACAAGCATCATGTGTATACCCGACGCGTATCGCGAGGCTTAGCTCGCTCTACAGGGGTAGATGCTCGTGGTATAACTAGAATGAAAAAATAAAGTATGTAGTATGCTATGAAGGGCACAGGGTAAGGGGGTCCCTTGATATGGAAAACCCCATACTCACCAATGGACATAGCCAAAGACCAGCACATGTGAGGCTCCCAATGCGGCGGCAGTGAGTGTCCTCCCAGGGAGCCGAGGAGGCGGGGCCAAACAAAGTCCCAACCGGGGCCAAACGGAAGGAAGGCACAGCATGGATGGAATTTGTGTATCCCCAACAGTCTCAATAGGTCCAAAAGGAGTATTGGCTCTAAACATAAATATGTATGTTGGATAGTTAGTAATGAGGTAGGTAGGCGTATAAAAACGCATGTAAATCTATATGTAGATGAAGGACCTGAGCGAAGAGTGGTGAAAGCATAGAGACTGAGGGGGAATAAGGTGAGAGATGCCAAGAACTAGCTAGTGTAATGAAAGAGAAAAAAAAAATAAGATCAGATAAAGCAGAAAGAGAAGGAGAGTGAAGGAGAAATAGAGTGCGGGTGTGTGGTGAAGATGGTAATAAAGGAACAGGCTCCAGGTAAATGCTCCAAGTCATATGCAAACATGTAATGTGTACATAGATATTTGAAATAGTAAGGTAAGTAAGCGTACAAAAAAACTCATGTATATCTATATATGGATGAAAGACCTGAGCCAAGGGTAGTAGGAACATAGAATCTGAAGGAGAAAGTGGTGAGAAAATGCTAGAACCCGGCTAGTATGAAATTTTTTATTTTCTGACGCTAAATGCAGGGATGGAGGTGTGTCTCTGGTGACACCAGACCTTTATCTATTTTTCTCAATTGTATCCGGGTGGAAGACACCCACTAGCCCAAAACTGGTCTGTGGTCACCCTTGCCATTAAAACATACATATATGTATGCATTTTACATTTCTATCATGCACTAGCCGCCTGTTATTCCAAGTAGACTTGCGTGCTCGTAACATGGTAGAGACCACCGAGCCTGACAGGTCTCGATCCTTTAGCACCTGGCTCTCAACAGCCACGCCGTTAAAGGCAGGCACTGTAAAGCAGGGTGAAAGATCAGACACTGGAACAGAAGATCTTCTCTCAGGGGTAGACGCCAGGGGACGTCTGCCACCAGACGCACCAGGTCCGCGTACCAGGGATGGCGCGGCCAATCTGGAGCGATCAGGTATCCCCTCAGCTTCCACTCTGCATAGCAGGCGAGGAAGAAGCTTCAGAGGAGGGAAGGCGTAGTTTAGGCGATAGTGACGGGGGGCGGGGCCGAGTGATAAAGTCGGCGGCTATGCACGCCGCTGTATCACGGGAGCGTGTTAGCAAAAGCTTTCCACCATGCGAGCTCGCTCGCATGAAGGTGGAAAGCTTTTGCGAGGAGGAGCCGAGACAGTCGCCGAGGGACCCCAGAAGACAGGGTTAGGGGACACTCTGTGCAAAACGAGCTGCACAGTGGAGGCAAGTATAACATGTTTGTTATTTAGAAAAAAAAAATAAAAATGATGTTTGCTTTTAGTGTTCCTTTAAGGGCCCTTTCACACGGGGCGGATCAGTAATGATCCGCCTCCGTGTGTCCGCAAGCTCAGCGGGGATCCTCCGTAAAATCTCTGTTGAGCCGTCGCTGACAGGGCGGTCCCCGCACACTGTGCAGGGACCGCCCTGTCTTTCCTCCGCTCTCCCCTATGGGGGGGGGATCGGATAAACACGGACCGTATGTCCGTGTTCACCCGATCCGCCAGACGGAAGAAAAATCGGATTTTCTTCCATCCGAAAAATCGGATTTTCTTCCATCCGAAAAATCGGATTTTCTTCCATCCGAAAAATCGGATCTTTGCAGAGACGGGTGATTACAGGTGTCAGCGGATGGTCATCCGCCGACACCCGCAATCACATAGGGACCAATGTATGTCGCGTTTTCACCCGCAAGGGATGGATGAAAATGCGGACATACGGTCCACACATGTGAAAGGGGCCTAAGTGGTTAAGACAAAAATAAGGTAATTTTAAAATTAATGGCAGCAACACATTTTAACCGCCTAACCACTTGTCATCCGCCCGCCGGTGGAAGACCCTGTTCTGGGCGGACATCATGACGTTGCGCGCTTACAAGCCACTAGGGGGTGCGCCCGCCGCGCCATTGGGGACCCGATGCGCATGGCCGCCAGGCACCCACGATTTCCCAGTAACTGAGCAGGACCGTGGATCTGTGTGTGTAAACTGTCCTGTCAAGGAGAGGGGACCAATGGTGTGTCCCTTGTACATAGGGACAACCATCGGTCACCTCCCCCCACAGTAAGAATCACTCCCTAGGGAATACATTAACCCCTTCCTCGTCCCCTAGTGTTAACCCCTTCCCTGCCAGTCACATTTATACAGTAAATAATGCATTTTTATAGCAGGGATCGCTGTATAAATGTGAATGGTCCCAAACATGTGTCCAAAGTGTCCGCAGCAATATCGCAGTCACGATAAAAATTTATAAATCTATCCCCTATTTTGTAGACCCTATAACTTTTGCGCAAACCAATCAATATACTCTTATTGCGATTTATTTTTACAAAAAATATGTAGAAGAATACGTATCGGCCTAAACTGAGGAAAACATTTGTTTTAAAAAAAAAAAAAAATTGATATTTATTATAGCAAAAAGTAAAACATATTGTGTTTTTTTTTTTTCAAACTTGTCCCTCTTTTGTTTATAGCGCAAGAAATAAAAAAAAAAAAAAAAAAAAACCAACAGTAGGAGGTGATCAAATACCACCAAAAGAAAGCTCTATTTGTGGGGAAAAAATTATAAAAATTTAATTTGGGTACAGTGTTGCATGACTGCGCAATTGTCATTCAAAGTGTGACAGCTCTGAAAGCTGAAAATTGGTCTGGGCAGGAAGGGGGTGAAAGTGTCCTGTGGGCAAGTGGTTAAAGCAGGATTCCACCCGCAAATTATTTTTTTTTTTTTTTAAGTCAGCAGCTACTAACAGTGTAGCTGCTGACTTTTAGTAAGGACATTTACCTGTCCTACTCGCCCACGCTGATGGCCCCCCCCCCCGATGCCGATCCCTCGATCGGTGCAGGTCCCGCACCCGCCATTCACACTAAGGGAAACAGGCAGTGAAGCCTCACGGCTTCACTGCCAGTTTCCTACTGCGCATGTGCGAGTCTCGCGCCGACTTGTGAATGGGCGGCTGCTCTCTGGGAACACACAGTTCCCACAAAGCAGCGCGCCCCATTCACTAGAACAAGATAAAGAAGATTGAGCGCGGCTACAGGAGAGGCAGATTACGGACTTCCGTAAAAATGCCATAAAACTATCCCCTATTTTGTAGACGCTATAACTTTTGCGCAAACCAAACGCTTATTGCGTGTTTTTTTTACCAAAAATATTTAGAAGAATACGTATCGGCCTAAACTATTGAAAAAGAAAAAAAAATTTGGGAGCCACGTCGCAACAACCGCGCAATTGTCAGTAAAAGTGACGCAGTGCCGAATCGCAAAAAGTGGCCTGGTCTTTAACCAGTGAAATGGTCTGGGGCTGAAGTGGTTAAAAAAGTTGGGACAGGGCCATGTTTACCACGGTGTAGCATCACTTCTTTTAACAACACTTTAAATGTCTGGGAACTGTGGAGACCAGTTGCTGGAGTTTTGGGAGAGGAATGTCGTTCCATTCTTGCCCGATATAGGATTCCAACTGCTCAACAGCCTGGGTCTTTGCTGTATTTCTAGCTTCAAGATGGGTCACATATTTTCAATTAGTGAAAGGTCTGAACAGCAGGCAAGATAGTTAAAGCGGGGGTTCACCCTGTTAAAAAAAATATGTTTTTTTTTATTAGACCATTACATTCGGCATCGTAGCGCGAGCTACGGTATGCCGGTCTTACATTTTTTATCCCCGTACTCACTGTGCTATGGCTCATTGAAGATTCCGGGGAATGGGCGTTCCTATGGTGAGAGAAGGTGATTGACGGCCGGCCCTGGCACGTCACGCTTCTCCGGAAATAGCCGAAATAGGCTTGGCTATTCACGGCGCCTGCGCATAGCCTGTGCGCAGGCGCCGTGAAGAACCGAGACCTACTCCGGCTGTCTTCGGGGAGCGTGACGTGCCAGAGCCGGCCGTCAATCATCCTCCCTCTCCATAGGCACGCCCATTCCCCGCGGGAGTCGGATTCTTCAATGAGCGATAGCACAGTGAGTACGGGGATTAAAAATTTAAGACCGGCATACCGTAGCTCGCGCTACGATGCCGAATGTAATGGTCTAATGATGTGAAGGAGGGTGAACCACCGCTTTAAAAAGGAACTGCAGTCTGCTCACATACTTTGTAATAACATCTTTGCCATTCTGACGCCTCCCTCCAACCACTTTGCATATTATTTATAAATACTATGATTTTGTACTTACCAAATATGTTGCAGAAATCTCCCTCCACAGAGTTTGGCTGCAATCATTTTTTAACTGTGGGCAGCTGAAGCTGCTGCCTGTTCACTTCCTAGATTTACACAGACACACGTCCAGTTCTCATTGGCCCTCTTATGACTCACCCCCCCTCCCTTGCTGGCAAACTCATGAGAGAGAGCTGTGCAGGATTTCATAAGCCTGGGCTTATTACCAGACAAGAAACAGGAAGTGGGCAGTATAAGGTATTTACTGGCAGAAAAAAAAATGTAATATCCAAAGTTAAAACAACAAGGGCAGAAGGTTTATTAGATAGAAAGATGAAAAAAATTACCCAAGTTCCGTTTTAAGGCACAGATGCAGTTTAGCACTGTCCTGATGAAATATGCAAGGCCTTCCCTGAAAAAGATGTCTGGATGGGATTATATGCTGCTCTAAAACCTGAACATATAGCATCGCCCTTTGATGGTGCCTTTCCAGATGTGCAAGCTGCCAATTCCACTTACGTGAATGCGCACCCCTATGTCATCAGAGATGTAGAATTTTGAATTGAGTGCTGATAACAAGTTGGAAGGTCCCTCTTCTTTTTAGTCCGAAGCATGCAGTGCCCATGATCAAAAAGAATGTCAAATTTCAATTCATCGGGCCATAGTAAAGTTTTCCAATTTGCAACAGTCTATTTTAAATGAGCTTTGGTCCAGAGAAGATGGCAGAGTTTCTGAATCATGTTCAGATATGGCCAATTCTTTGCATGATAGATCTTCAACCATTTCACCCCCGGAAGATTTTACTCCCTTCCTGACCAAAGCACTTTACAATTTGGCACTGCGTCACTTTAACTGACAATTGTGCGGTTGTGCAACGCTGTACCCAAACTAAATTTGCGTCCTTTTTCCTACAAATAGAGCTTTCTTTTGGAGGTATTTGATCACCTCTGCGGTTTTTCTTTTTTCCGCTATAAACCAAAAAAGCTTAAATTTCCCCAAAAAAATATTTTTATATATATTTTATTATATTTACCTTTTTGCTATAATAAATATCCCAAAATTAAAAATAAATAATAATTTCTTCACCAGTTTATCCCATAGTTGGCAGATGCGATAACTTCTGCACAAATCAACATATGCTTATTAGAATTTATTTATTTATTTAAACCAAAAATCTGAATACATATTGGCCAAAATTGATGAAGAAATTAGATTAAATTTTATTGGATGTATGTTATAGCAGAAATAATTTTTTTCGAAATTGTCAGTCTTTTTTTGTTTATAGCGCAAAAAATAAAAACCACGGAGGTGATCAAATACCACCACAAGAAAGCTCTATTTGTAGGGGGGGGGGGGGGCAAATTTTGTTTGGGTACAGTGTAGGACCGAAACAACTAATCAATTAATCGACAACTAACCGATTATGAAATTAATCGATTAACATTTTCATAATCGATTAATCAGCCAGTAACATAATGGGGTTAAAAAAATTAGCCCTTTATAGTACAAAAAGAGCAAATCGCTACTGTAAATATTACTTTCACTGTCCCACAGTAAAAAATGAACCCCTTACAGTAGCTATTATTTGCTCTTTTTGTACCAATTTTAATTTTTTTAACCCCATTATGTTACTAAACATCTCAGGCCTGGGTCACACCTCTGTGCTTTTTGCAGAAACACACTACAGTTCATTTACATGGTTTCACAGCCATGATTTTTTCAGCTGCTGTGTATTTGGAAAGGGCAAGGACTTTTTTTTTTTAACGCAAAACGGTGCTATTTTGTTTTTTTGGTTCAATATACTTCAATGAAGAAGCTGCAGAATTTTTTTTTTGTGGCAACTTGTGTTTTTTAATCTGCCCAACAACAAATTGGCCAAAAAAAAAAAAAAAATGCAAATCGCAGCAAAATTTTTTTTTTTTTAAGGTTATTAACCGATTATTCGATTAATCGAAACAATCAGCCAACTAATCGATTATGAAAATAATCGTTAGTTTCAGCCCTAGTCCTAGTGTTGCATGAACACACAATTACCAGTTACAATAGCGCAGTGCCAAATTGCAAAATACACTCTGGTCAAAAAGGGGGGTGAAACCTTCCGGGGGTGAAGTGGTTAATGTATGTTTCTTTCTTAAGAACATTATTTTTTATCACATTGTTATGGGTAAAGTTCCCCTTCCCCATGCAGTGAGGTCTGTCACAGAATCATGTCCGTTTTTATAGTAGTACCATCTGAGAGCCTGAAGATCACGGGCATCCAATATTATATGCTCCATTTGATGTGTCCACATTATAGACAGGTTAACTTTAAAAAGGATAAGTTCACCTTTTGGAACATGTTACACTTATATTCAGGGTGTAACAAGTTATTGTTGCTGCAACCCCACCCCTAATCTCTTGTTGCGGCAGCGAACAGGGGATCTTCTCAACGTACTCGCTGTCATGTCATTCATTCACAGAGTTCTGTGAATTTGAGAACTACAAGTACAGAACAGCCTTTGCAGCTGTGGGCTTATAGTTCTCAATTACCTACCAGGGCGCTGTTGCGCATTCTAGAAAGTTCATTGATACTTCCTGTCAGTGCATAAGTGCCTGCTCGTATGAGGTACGAGCAGACAGCTTACACTGACAGTATGCAAGAGCATTAGCAGCAGACACCCAAAAACTGGGGTAGAATGGGGGAAACTAGCAGCTCGGGGACCAACTCCAAGAGCCGAGCAGCGCATTAAAGAAATGGGATTCATCATACAATGCAAGTTTGAACCTTCTCTTCCACCCCCTGGCAAGGGTTTACTAATCACCATCAATATGAAGATTCTGTAGTGACCGTAGGCCCCTGACCAACCCACATAAGTCTCTAAAAATAAATGGAATCATCTGATTAAAATAACCTAGAGCGTGATTCGGATTCACAAATGATAACCCAGCAAGTACAGCTAACGATGTGAATTATGACTGAAGGATCTCATTGTTTGGGAAAGAGGAAGTGAAAAACATGACTCGTGCACTGGGCAGAGATACAAGTTGGGAGGAGAATAACATGGAAGCAAGCAGAGGAACAATGTTTCCATATCATCTACATATAGTACCAACCAGAAATGTCAAGCTTTCATCAGTGCTGCAGAAGTACACAGCATAAAGCCTTTCACCTAGTTAGTCTAGGGGTCTCAAACTGGCAGCCCTCCAGCTGTTGAGAAACTACATCATGACTCTGCCTGTGATAGTCATGCTTGTAATTGTCAACCTCGCAATGCGTGTAGTTTTGCATTCAGATTATTTGGAACAGAGCCATTGCCCCCAATTTAACATCCATGCGAGTGCACGGCTCCAAACCCAACAGTGTGAATTTGGGGCCGTGCACTTGCACGGCTGTCGAATTGAGAGCAGTGTCTGTGTCCGAACTGACAAGAATGGGTCTGCCTGCACAGGGATGCATGGGATACCTATGCACCCCTGTGCTGGCTAACACAGATCTTGCACAGATGCACGCTGTAGTACATCCATGTGAACAGGACATTCCCCCCCCCCCCCCCCAACATCTCTAAACTCCAGGTTCCTCATACAGGCAGCCCATTTAAGTCTATTAGGGTACAGCCGCTTATCCTAATGTGATAGGCGTGCAGGTACACAGCCCCAAATGCAGACAGTGTGTGTTCAAGGCCGCTCACCTGCATGCCTGTCACATTAGGACAAGCAGCTGTGTTAGTGCAGTCACAGTGTCTTAATAGACTAATGCCGCGTACACACCATCACTTTATGTGATGAAAAAAAACAATGTTTTTAAAAACGTCACTTTAAATGACCGTGTGTGGGGGAAAACGTCATTTTATGTCTTGTAAAAAACGACAAAAAAAAATTGAAGCATGCTTCAATTTTATGTGTCGTTTTTTACTTCACAGAAATTGACTGTGTGTAGCAAAAAACGACGTTTTTACACCCGCGCATGCCCAGAAGCTAGTTATGAAGCGAGCTTCAATGGAAAAACGTGGTGGAACGTAACCTCGCTTTGCTAGAGCATTGTGAAAAAACGATGGTGTGTAGGCAACTTCGTCTTTGAAAATTGAAGTTTCAAAAAAACGTTGTTTTTTACTTCACAGAAAATGTCGTTTTTTTTCCATCACATAAAGTGATGGTGTGTATGCGGCATTAGGGTCAATTCACACTATGTGCGGTGACAGACGTTTTACCACATTTTAAAAAGTCCGCCAAGGCAGGGACACACGGGAAACAATTGTTTCCTACGTGTCCCATTTACTCTGCAACGCTGCCTAGCGCAGACATGCTGCACGTTATCGCAGCGCACTGCAATGTCACTGCCCCACAATTCAACTAATGAAGTGTTCTGTACACTTCAAATAAAGTTGGTACAAAACAGAAAATAAAAGGCAGTAGTGCGATGCAAATAATTATGGATCACATAATTAGAGCGGCCACAACGGTGAATCACTCCAGCTGCTCTGCTATTTTTTTAACAGAGGGGCAGTGTGAAATGGCCCTTAAAATGGTTTTAAAAAAAGAGAATTTCGCACCCCCCTCCACAAAACTTAAAGTCAAAAGCTCCTGACTTTTATTATCAAGGCACTTACCTGTCCAAGCATCCAGCAGTGTCCTCACCATAGCAGATTCTCAAATCGGCTCCTGGGTGCTGATGCGGCCATCTTGGCCACGGTAAACCGGCAATGAAGCCTTTTTGCTTCACAGCCAGTTTCCTACTGCGCACATGCAAATCGATATGTGGTCTGAATGGGCCGCTGGGCGAACTTCCAGCTCACTTTTTCACAGCGAACTGACCCAGAAATGGGAGCAGGTTCCTGTCAAAACCAGGTAACCGCTCCCCCCCCCCCCCCCCCCCCAAGAGGTGACAAATGTGGCAAGGGGTCTTTTGGGCTAAAAATTGCGCCTGAAAAGCCTTTCCTGCAGTCCTAGTGTGAGAGCCAGAGTGCTTTCACACTGGGGCGCTGCGCTGGCAGCATGTTTGGGGCGGTAAAGGAGCAGTGTATACACTGCTCCTGCCCATTGAAACGAATAGGCACCGCTGCCAAAGCACTTCTTCAGCAGCGCTAAACTGGTGCATTAAACCCTTTATTCGGCCGCTGGCGGCGTTTAAAGCACATTGCTAGCAACGCTCACCCACCCCAGTGTGAAAGCAGCCTTAAAAGTAGAACTAAACACATTGACTTAACAGTTAAAGTGGAGTTCCACCCATAAATATAACATTGCATCAGTAGTTTTAAAAAAATGTCATTAGTCCTTTGCGAAAAAAAAAATTTTTTAGATGCCTTCAAAGTGTTGCTAGGCAGAATACTTAATCCTCCCTCTTCCTGCACCTAGGTGCTTAATGCTTCCTAACCTACACCGCACAGACTCCTGGGAATGTAGTGGGTGTAACTTTCCAGGAGTCTATGCACTCCCCAGTCTCAAAGAATCATGTGACTTGGACAGCACAGGTGCTGAAACCTGATCTGACACTGCTTGTGCAGCACTGAGCATGTGCGAGATTTGCAAGGCTGAAATCCAGGAAGTCATACAGTCTGGCTTCATGATACACACACTTAATATGGCCCCAGTCAATTTCTATTTTATAAAGTGTCTAAATGCTGTAACAACCTAACAAAACGGACCTTAGTTTACAGACTAACTTTACTAGAATACATTAAGCTTGTGTATTACAGGGGTATTTATATTTAAAAAGTGAAATTGTGGCCGGAACTCCGCTTTAAAAAAAAAAAAAGAGTTCAATGCCGGCACTGACATAACTGTCACATTTGTTGTGTCCTCAGCCAAACCATCAAATGGCTGATGCCATAACTGATAACATGTGTAGCATCATTACTGTCAAAGAGCAAACAGGGGCCAAGATGGCAGTCTCCCTGCCTAAAAACGATAGGAGGGTGTAGTTCTGCTTTAAATCCTATGAGTATCAGGTAGTGTGGCCATGGATGCAGGAGCATGGCGGCACAGATGTCCCCTCAGCACACAGCTTACTGAGGGGGCACTTGTAAGGAGAATTGGACAGCACCAGTGGGGGGGGGGGGGACTCCAGAAGAGGTGGTAAGGGACCGCTCTGTGCAAGCTTGTAAGAAGAATGATTGGACAGCACCAGTGGGGGGGGGACGGGGACTCCAGAAGAGGTGGTAAGGGACCGCTCTGTGCAAGCTTGTAAGAAGAATGATTGGACAGCACCGGGGGGGGGGGGGGGGACCGCTCTGTGCAAGTGGGTAAGAACATCATATTTTTTTATTTTAATAAAAGCCTTTAATATTGCTTTAAATAGGCTACCTGGAGTCTAGAGACCCTGAAAAAAAATTGCTACTTAATGGTATACAGACTTCAGGCCCACGCAAGTAAGCCCTTACATGCATTTACATGTGAAAAAGTGCAGCACGCTGTACTTTTCTCAAACACACGTAAAAACACTGCAATGGTGTGACCGTGGCTCCCTGAAATAAATTCATCTTCCTTGTATACATGCAGAGACTAAAAACACATTGAACTGCCTCCAGTGTAAGGGAAGCCTCAGTCTTCATGAAGGTTTGTAAAGGTAAATAGAATGGATCTGTCTCCATGCAATGAATGGGTAGTGTTCCACGCCTGAGTGACACAGTAAATGACAGGGCACATGAATTGCAGGCCAGCTCCATGATAGCAGGTTATGCATTGTACACAGGAGCTGACTTTCTATAGATAATATATATCCATCCATTGAGCTGTACACAGTGCTGGTCTCTACTCTCCCATGACTGAGGCGTTCTCCATCCCTACTGCTGCCACATCATCCCTTCAGGAGACAGGGAAGGGGGAGACCCGGACTAGGCGTTAGAACTAGCATTCCTAGGAGCAGGAGGGGTACAGTCCTGTCTGTATATTTCTGAGGGACACATGAACCCCCCAAACAAAATGCCATCTTCCTTTACAGACCCCTGCCACCCACCTTAGCTCCGGTGCCCACCTCGCCCCCCTCCCCACTTTCCAAGCGCAGGCTTTTCTTCCATTCACCGGTGCCTCACCTCATCCTCCTTGTGGTTCCGGATCCCTCTCACCAGGTCTTGCAGGTTCTTATCGAACATTCGATCAATGCTGCCCTTCACCATACGGAGCGCCATGTCTGCACACCGGCTAAGGGCCCCTCCGGACTCTCCTGTCACCGGACACGGACACACAAAATGGCTGCCACTCAGCTGACTGCTTTCCCCTCCCACCGATCCACGTGACTGACAGCACAAGAGGCGGCCTGAGGGGGGGCGATGAGCGGTCTTCCGTGTCTCTCCTCCCTAGCTCAGCTGCGGTGTGGCTGAGGGGAAGGGGGACATGTCAGTGAGGGAAGTTTCCTCAGACGGTGTATGAGAGGAATATTGTCAAACCTGTTCTGTAGGAGAGACATAGAAGGTCTGCCCTATGAGGGCTCTGCTATGGTGGATGGTGATGAGGGAATCTGGCCAGGTTTCGAGTGACAGGATTTTGGGGGGATTTGCACAGAAGTCAGGGGGGGACATACTAAAAGGAATGACGACTGGAATGCCCAGACTTTAACAGGGAGGTGGAATGACCATAGAGAATAATGGAACAAAGTTGAATGCCCATAGAGAATAATGAAAAAAAAAAGAAGGGGGCGGCTAGTGTCAGTCAGGGACTAGTGCGAAGAATCTTGTCAACATTTGATAATGCCAATAGAGATGTAGCGCCTGTGTACTTTTCAGTACAGGTGCTATGTTAAATTTAGAAGGGGATGAGAGAGTTACCTTGCTCTGATTGAGTTGATTTATGTAAATTGGGTTTCTGCCGGGCTGGACTGTCCTGTGGTTTCATTCTGTGTTCCAGAGATACTTTTCCATCTCTGGGTGACGGAGTTCAGGCGGAGGTGCTTTCCTCCAGCAGCCAATCAGAGGAGTGTTTCCGTCGCGGGGCATGCTGGGGGTGGGTATTTCCTGGGCGGACGCCGTTTTGGGGGTTCTTCTCCTGTTCCAGGTGCAGGACCCACCTTCAGGGTGTGCGCACATTACGGGCCCCGGCGATATGGCCTACCAGGCCGGGGCGCATGTGCTTACGAGGAGTCCCCAGTTCCGGGCTCTCATGGCCCAGAGCCACTGCAGCTGCAAGGGGGCCCCAGTGACTTACTGGGCCCCCACATTCTACGAGGAAGATCCCGAGTTTGTTGTGCTGTTCGGTGGGGAGTCTGAGGTGAGCCCGGAGGCAGGTGATCCAACAGGGCTTAGACAATCCATCGGGGATCTGGGTGCCGGACACTGAGAAGTTGTGTGCTGCAACTTGTCAGTCGGTGCCCCCAAAACCAAGAAGTCCACCTGAGGGAGATTTAGGCAAATTACATTCATTAAGAAGGATTCGCTCTATTATCCACGTTTCAGAGTAAAGGGCCTGTGGCAGAGGTTCCACTCCTATTTCAAAATTCTATTGAGCCAAGTCGGTGGCAGAGACTTGTTCCTTCTCAAGGTTTCGAGTGATACTCTGGCTGCCAGGTCAGTGTGAGAGGCCTGTCCAGGTACACTATACCCACCCCGGCTGGAGTGGCGACGTGAGTTAAAGTCCTATTGGAGGCAGGACTGCTTCCGTTATCCATAGGCCTGAATCTGCAAATTCTCCTTTCACCAACCTTTCTCTATCTACCTCAAATTAACTGTTTGCCGTGTTGGGCAGGTAATAAAAGCACAGAAAATGACACCCTGCTGTTTGGACATTCCGTCATTGCTCTCATCTTCATCATTATCATCCCTAGACACATCACAGAGGTAACATAACACGCCGTCCCAATCTAAGCAGCAGCTCCTGCGGGGGTAGCGCTACACACGTGGGGGCTTGTCCGGGATCGGCTGTTGCCTCTGACAACGGAACTGAGAGTTCATTTTATTATTGAGAGCAAGTTATTGTCGTGTGTTGAACTGTGTGGTGAAGGAGTTAACCTCAGGTGGCAAGAGTCTGGGCGCACATGCATCGGAGTGCGTGCCTGCAACGTGTCCAGACAAGTTCTTCGAGTGGGAGGAGCTACCCACCCCTGCGTGAGACGTAGGGCGAAGTTTTGCGCCAAACTCAGCAGAGTGATTGCCGCCCACGAGAGAGAGATCACTTACAACATGTCTGCTCCCTCGGTGCCACCCACAAGTTTTCCGAAGCTGAGACCCCCGATGTCTGTTTCGGGAGTCCCTGCCATGTCTGCTGCCACCGGAGTACCCCTGACTGACACGGGGATCTGGATGCACACAAAGGGTAATTTTGTCCTGTATTCCAGTGGAGGATCGGAGGCCCTTGGACTGTCCTGCCCTCGCTGGTACCATGATGAAATATGGGGACATCTGAATGTGCCCCGGTGTGTCAAAAGTACAGACTTAAATCTTGCTCATCTAAATCCCAGATTTGAACAATGTCTCTGAGAATGGAGCCCAGGTCGTTATATTTTCTGTGACCGTGTGGTTCTGAAGTGTCCAGGAAAAGCGGATCAGGTCTTTTCTGTGACCTCTACTAATTCAAGGGGAGACATTGTTTCTTTACCTGAACCACGGTTTTACAGATAGGCCCCATGCCTATATTTCCATGCCTGCTGCTGCTTTCTAAGAAGACTTGGACAAGAGTTGTTACCCCTATTCAAGTTGTGTTTGATTTTTCTTTTCCTTTTTCCCACCGGATCCACATTTTGGTGCATGTGCAGAACTTCGGGTTGGGTTTATTCCAGTTATTTGGAATAGGGTCTTACCAGTTTCTTCACAGCACCAGGAAAAATTTCAGCGAAGGAAATGCCATCTTTTACATTTCCCTTCTTCTACTGTACATTCTGAAATTAATGTTGGACTGCCATTGTAGTACCAGCGCACTGGCCACTAGGGGGCAGTGTTCCGCAGGAACTTTTTTTTTTTCCTACTACCGCAGAGACTAAGGGTGCATTCACACCACGATTTTATCATCCTACTTGTTCTCACGATTCTTAGGTTTGAAATCGTACAAATCTGTATGGCAAAACGTATCCATTCACTTCCATTCATTAATGTAGGTCCCCAAGTGCATCCTATTTGATTCGCATCAGATTTGATACGATTTAAAATCGCATCAAAAATCGTGTTTGACCACGATTTTTGGTCCTGATTTGAAATCGTATTAAAATCGTGTCCGATTTTTTTTATATTGTGGTCAATCTAAATCGTAATAAATCTGATGACTGTGCGTTTTTATCCGATAAATCGTACCCGATTTTTTATTACGCATGCGCACTAGACACTGGAAGCTCGTCTCTCTTTCTCCACGCTCTAAACCACACCCCTTTTGTTCATTGAAACAAGCTTTATTGTACAAAACAAAAAAAAACATTCAAATAGCCAAAACTTTATGGCCATTGCCAGACATTATTTAAAATCAGGATCCGATTTTTTAGTGAAAATCGGATGGAAAATTTAGCTGTGCGATTTATGAATCCGATTTAAAAAATACATTTTGACATACGATTCCATCCGATTTTGCAGTTTCAACTCTGATCTTAGAGATTGTATATAGAAATTATTAATATATGAGAGTGTATATTTTTGTGTGTGTTCTTTATTTTATTTGTAGGTTCCTGACCTTCTATCAACGCTGTCGGAGATTGGGGCAGACTAGATAGATAGGATTGTGTCAGGGACGTTCTGCCCGCTTCCATGGGCGTGCGCATGCGCGGATTACAGATCTCGCACGCACCTATGCGCGTGCGTGAGACACTGCCGTTGCTCGCACCTGTGCGCATGCGCGCACGATTAGGCGCACGTCATACGCAACGTCCAGCAACTATAAAAGACACTGCCTGAATGTTGCACATCACGGCTTAATCTGCATTCGTTCCCGTGTTCCTGTTCTTGCATTAAGCATTCTGTTCCAGTGTATGACCCGGCTTCCTGACTCTGCTTCCTTCTCCAACCCTGACTCCGGCTTGTCGACCCTGCTTGTATTCTGCCAGATTACCCGTTGCCTGAACCCGGCCTGGACTCTGATTATCCTCCTGCCTAATGTTTATGCTGATTACGCCAAAGTGTATGACCCAGCCTGTCTGACTCCGCTGACCCACGTCTGCTGTTCTGCTGACCCTCTTTGGCTGCTCTGCTGACCTGCACCTGCTGTTCCTGCATTCTCCAGCCTGCCGACCAGCATCATCTGCTTCCTGTCCAGCGGTTCCAGCTCCTTCAGCGGCAACAATCAGAACTGGCACCTTTACTTCACCGTGCTCAGAGACCACTGTCTCCATTCCAGCGGTCTCTAAGCCGGAGTTGTACGGGAGGTTTCCCTCCACGCTTCAGACTCACACCCAGGTACGTAACAGGTTGTGTAATGCCATAGTTCTTACTGTAGTATTCAAGGAAGCTAATGTTTTATATCTCAGTTATGTATTTATTTTCCCACGTTCTCTATTGCTGTTACGCAGAATCAGGCCAGGCATTCAGGCTTGAATGCCTTTGTTAGGACACTGGGGACAGTGTCATTTCTAGTGGGGGGAGTGTGTAGCGCCTGTGTACTTTTCAGTACAGATGCTATGTTAAATTTAGAAGGGGGATGAGAGAGTTACCTTGCTCTCATCCAGTTGATTTATGTAAATTGGGGTTCTGCCGGGCTGGACTGTCCTGTGGTTTCATTCTGTGTTCCAGAGATACTTTTCCATCTCTGGTTGACAGGTGGCGCCAGAGGAGTTCAGGCGGAGGTGCTTTCCTCCAGTAGCCAATCAGAGGAGTGTTTCCCTCGCGGGCATGCTGGGGGTTGGTATTTCTTGGGCAGATGCCATTTTGGGGGTTCTTCTCCTGTTCCTGGTTCCAGGTGCAGCACCCACCTTCAGGGTGTATGCACATCCCGGCCCCCGGCGATATGGCCTACCAGGCCGGGGCGCACATGCTACGAGGAGTCCCCAGTACCGGGCTCTCATTCCCCCGGAGCCACTGCAGCTGCAAGGGGGCCCCAGTGACTTACTGGGCCCCCACATTCTACAAGGAAGATCCCAAGCGAGTTGTTCTGTTCGGTGGGGAGTTGGTCTGAGGTGAGCCCGGAGGCAGGTGATCCAACAGGGCTTAGACAATCCATCGGGGATCTGGGTGCCGGACACTGAGAAGTTGTGTGCTGCAACTTGTCAGTCGGTGCCCCCAAAACCAAGAAGTCCACCTGAGAGGGAGATTCAGGCAAATTACATTCATTAAGAAGGATTCGCTCTATTATCCACGTTTCAGAGTAAAGGGCCTGTGGCAGAGGTTCCACTCCTATTTCAAAATTCTATTGAGCCAAGTCGGTGGCAGAGACTTGTTCCTTCTCAAGGTTCCGAGTGATACTCTGGCTGCCAGGTCGGTGTGAGAGTCCTGTCCAGGTACACTATACCCACCCCGGCTGGAGTGGCGACGGGAGTTAAAGTCCCATTGGAGGCAGGACTGCTTCCGTTATCCATAGGCCTGAATCTGCAAATTCTCCTTTCACCAACCTTTCTCTATCTACCTCAAGTTAACTGCTTGCCGTGTTGGGCAGGTAATAAAAGCACAGAAAACGACACCCTGCTGTTTGGACATTCCGTCATTGCTCTCATCTTCATCATCATATCCCTAGACACATCACAGAGGTAACATAACACGCCGTCCCAATCTAACCAGCGGCTCCTGCGGGGGTAGCGCTACAGAGACATGACAAATGTCCTGCAAAAGTACCAGAAAATTGTATTTAGCTTTTACTACTCAAGTCTCTAAACCTTGTTTTACATTTATTTTCTGTTTTTTTTCACTTGCATGTTTAAAAATAATTTTAGGCTTGAAAATTACTTGAAGCAGTAGTAAACTTAAAAAAAAAAATCCTCCTGCAAAGTAATGTTATATGTGCTAGTATGCATCACCTACTAGCACATTATGAAAGACTTGCCTGAAAGCGGAGGTCCACCCAAAGTGGAACACATTTGGCACCTTTCGAGGAGGGGGGTTAGGTACCTGTTTTTGACAGATACCTGTCCTCACTTCTGAGAGATCTTGCCATGGCAAGATCACTCGGAAGTTCAGCCCCTCTACTTTCCCTGCAGTGTGCTTCGTGCATGCAAAGTAGGAAACGGGCTGTGAAGCCACAAGGCTTCACCGCCTGTTTCTTTTATAGGCAATGGCGGCGGCACCACCCAAGAGCCGATGGCAGCATCACCTGGGGTATCAACATCACTGTATTCCAGGACAGGTAAATCGTAATATTATAAGACAGCAACTACAGTATGTGTAGGGGGGGCTTTAAATGAAACCCTCCAGTGGCACGCTGTCACCACTGAAAAGGCTTTCATCTTCACCCGGTTTTCCTTCCAGGTGTCTGAACGGGCGAGCTGCGATGATGTCACTTCTGTGCATGCACTCATGGGCTACTATTTACGGTACAGACCTCTGAAGGAAAGGCGCAGTATGCCGTTCCTTCAGAGTGAATGCGCCAGTGACGTCACCAGCTGCTGCTCTATGGAATATCTCTTAAGCGGTGCAGTGACAGGCAGGGAGAGGCGAAGCGAGCTATAGTGCAGGTTGACACCGCCACACCTACCATCTCCACCTCTTGCGGTCACAGGATGTCTGTCTGTGTGATCCTGGATGTTACACAGGCACAGCCGAGCAGAGTGAAGCCGCCTCCCCCTCCTCTCTGTTTATGTGTAAACAGGGGGAGGGGACCTGCTGTGCATGTGCCGCCGCACTGATCTCAGGGGGCTACACTGAATGGGGCATCTGCACTGAATGGGGGGCTACACTGAAGAGGGGGCCTGCACTGAACAGGGGGGCTACACTGAAGGGGGTGCTTTGTAACATGCAGGGGGTCCAGAGCTGCAGGATTCTGTGTAATCTAAAGGGGCCCAGAGATGCAGGGTGCTGTGTATTGTAAAGGGGTGTAGAGTTGCAGGGTGCTGTGTAATGTAAAGGGGTCCAGAGGTGCAGGGTGCTGTGTAATGTAAAGGGGTCCAGAGGTGCTGTGTAATGTAAAGGAGCCCAGAGATGCAGGGGGCTATGTAATGTAAAGGGGTCCAGAAGTGTGGTTTTGTGTAATGTAAAGGGGTTCAGAGATGCAGTTGTGGAGAGGGGTACACAGTAGTGACCAAGCATGTACTAGCCACCGGGACTCCCAGGAGTTTTCTGGTGGGCCAATGGCTCAGTGGGCTGTTTTCAGTGACAGCGGACCACCGCCGCACCTCAGCCAAGAGGGGAGGGGGGCAAGGAACAACCAATGGCAACTGAACATTTGTACAGTGAAACAGGCTACAGATAAACCTAATGAGATTATGGTAAGCAGGCAGCCTTTCAATACACACCCCCTGCAGAGAGACATCTCCACTCTCCAGGCCAGTCTCCATTGTCTATGTGTCATGAATCAACACAATTAGGCACAACAACAAGAGGGGGGGTGGGGGGAGAAGGGCTGTAGCATTACATTACATTACTTTATCTCAATGCCAGCTTGTCCCGGGTCTCCAGTATCTTCTGGCCCATAGTCTGTCGGTCGGAGGCACGCGCACAGTCCCTTCCAAAACACACAGTGACAGTGGGTTCTGTCACACTCGGATGTACTCTGCCTCTTTATGTGGCCAGGCTGTGGAAGTCTCACACATGTGGTATCGCCGTACTCAGGAGGAGTAAGAGAATTTATTTTGGGGTGTAATTTTTGGTATGTACATACTATGTGTTAAAAATATTGTATAAATGGACAACTTTGTGTTAAAAAAAAGATGCGTTTTAACCACTTCCCGCCCGCCGGCCGTCATATAACGTCCTTGACTTTGTGCGGGGATATCTGAATGATGCCTGCAGCTACAGGCATCATTCAGATATCAGCTTTTTCAGCCAGCGATTCCCTACACCATAAGAATGATCATAGCGGCTGTTCCGCCACTTGATCGTTCCTACGGGAGGCGAGAGCGGACGTCCCCTACTCCTGTCACCCTCCGGTGTTTCTACAGACTTACCGCTACGATTGAAGCCAGGATTGATTTTTTATTTCGGGCTTCCCAGCCTAGAGGTGAGATGTGGGGTCTTATTGATCCCATATCTCACTGTAAAGAGGACCTGTCATGCCATATTCCTATTACAAGGGATGTTTACATTCCTTGTAATAGGAATAAAAATGATCAAAAGAAATATTTCTCTTATCGTCCATGGACGGACACAGCTCTTTAAATCTTGACAAGTGGGTTATGTTCCTGTTCACAGGAGAGGACTAGGCAGAAACATGTTAGATAATTAAATACATGTTACCTTAACAGAGTTGAAAAGCCCCGCCCAGGGGGCGGTCCCTCCGGACATAACCCTCCTCTTTGCAGTATGCAGTATGCAGCCACAGTTTCTTTCTGCCTAGCAAAAGAGAAGGACGTATGGCTCCCTTTCTTTTCTTTTTATTTTCTTCTTGAAGAATCATCTATCAACTGTTGGCTGAGAGACTGGATATATAGATCCTTGTAGTCTCCTCAGTCCGGCCAGCGAGCGTGAGCACACCTTTGCAAAGAGGCTGGGTCTGCCACGACATACCCCATGGCTCCTGGGGTGGCCGGTGAGCTTTGGCTCCAGGGTCCACATATGACTGGGCTGTGGTGTTATCTCACTCATAGTGGACCGGGCTGACAGCTACTCCTACGCAGTGTATGCCTGTCAGGAATGTGTCAGTGGGTCCTTGCAGGGACGGGTAAGTACAGTCCTTCCCACTTCAGTGGGTCGGTACGACTGAGCATTCCTGGAGTTCGGGGGTCCTTCTGTCATCTCTTCCCTCCTCTCTGTCATATTTCCCTCTCCTTTTCAATTGCTCATTTTCCCCATCCGGCAGCCATTTTGGAGGTGGTTTTTGACCTCTAGTGCTAAGCATTATACAGCGCGCAGCACAGATCTCCTCATGATTTTTTGATCACAGCTTTACCTCAGCATTTCTCCTCACACAATGAAAAAGAGGAATCACCGCTCTAATATACTAATTAGAATGTCTCCTCACCTGATCCAAAGCCAAGGGTGCTGGCAATGCATGGAATGATGCAAAAAGAAGGAAAAACGTTCTGGACAGCAGCACTCCAAAAATAAATTGCTTTTATTGTAAAATAAAAAAAAACACACAAAAAGCATGCCACAGCAGACACCAAACTTTAGTGCTTATTCGTAGCTTACAACAGAAAATGGATGTCCAGTATATATACAACTATAGGTCACATGACAAAAACGATAGCAGCTGGGAACCCAATCAACAATCCAATTAGCAAGTTACCAATTAGGCCCCTTTCACATTGAGGAGTTTTTCAGGCGGTACAGCGCTAAAACTAGCGCTGCTATCCCGCCTGAAAAACTCCTTCACTGCAGACTCAATGTGAAAGCCCGAGGGCTTTCACACTGAGGCGATGCGCTGGCGGGAGACAAAAAAATCTCCTGTCAGCAGCATCTTTGGAGCGGTGAGAGGAGCGGCATGTATACCGCTCCTTCACCGCTCCTTCCCATTGAAAACAATGGGAAACCGCGGCAATACCGGCTGCAATGCGCCTCTATGCGGGTGGTATTAACCCTTTATCGGCCGCTAGCGGGGGTTAATACCGCACCGCTAGCGGCTGATTCCCGCGGCAATCCCGGGGGTATAGCGCCGCTATTTTTAGCGGCGTTATACCGCCACCGCGGCTCCCGCCCCAGTCTGAAAGGGGCCTTAGTATCTGGTGTGAACCTACACAAATCCAGATTGCATGGTTGAGAGAGCAAACACGCCTATATAAAATTTTAATTGAAGTTTAAAAAGACCACGAAACACATATAGTTATTCTCATTCCAGAAATAGTCCTGAGAATGAGAAGAAGATTAAGTGAATCAAAAATAAAAATAATGCTGAAGTCCCTATGTATATAATACACCTATGACCAATAAATGTATAAAGGATTGCAGATACGAAATCCCTTTGATTGTATAGTGTATGGTGATAAAAATAGTGAATAGTGAAGATGTTTTTTTTTTCCAATAAATCCAAGTTTATTAAAATGTAGAAAAATGGCGTACAGACAATTGTAACAATGGGTCAACATTCCCCATACAGTCCATGGCAAAAACAGTTACTTGTATTCATAGCGACTACTTTCCCTTCCGCAGGTGTATCCCCTGGCATAAGTAAACCAAAATAAGCACGTCCCCGACCATGTATAGCATAAACCAAAACATTTTGATCGACATTACCCCTCATTAGGTCCCATATGACTTCCACCCTGTTAACCCCCTCTGGCTCTCACCGAGGGTCTGCCCCTCCACTCTCAGACAGTACACGTTTCTCCATCTTCCAGCCACCTGTCCCATACATTGGAGAATTTTTGTGGTCTCCCTCTATGTTTATAGATCATTTTCCTGTATGGGAGAATAGCATTTACCTCCCTCTTCCAGTCCCTCAGTGTCGGTGCCACAGGTTGCATCCATACTTTCGCTACTGTCTTTCTAGCCATAAATAACGTTTCACACAGAAAGATTGCTTGATATTTTTCTATATCCACATCTGGCAGCAGTCCCAGCAAACACAACTTTGGGTCCATGCCCACTGGGGTTCCCATATTATCATGAAGGAATTGTGTCACCTGCAACCAGTAAGCCTGTATATCCGGGCAGTGCCATAACATGTGATAGAACGAGCCCTCTTCAGCTGCACACATAGGGCACCCAGGGCTTCTCGTGGTTTGGAATTTAGCCATTCTCTGTGGTGTAATGTATGCCTGGTGTATTATATACAATTGGGTTAACCTGTCTGATAGTTTGGGGGATGCAGCCTTAACCCCCTCCAGTATTTCATCCCACTCAGTGCTATCTATGGGACCCAGCTCCCTCTCCCATTTTTGTTTGGCTACCTGCGCTATCCTGCTGGTCCTGCGTCTCCTAATGACATAATAACAATTGGAAGTGAGTTTAGCCGATTCCTTCCCAAATATCACATCCAGCACTTGTGGGGCGCTCACCTCTATACCGTCCATGCCCATCTGGGCTCTGAGGGCATGCCTGAGCTGCAAATATCTGAAGTGGAGCTGTGGTGGGAGGGAAAACTCCTCCCTAAGTCTGGTATATGGCTTCGGGCCCGTTGCTGACATGACCTGGGACAGGAATAATATCCCATACGATGCCCATATCCCCGGATCGGGCACCGTATCTAGCTCAGGCAGGGAATTATTTTTCCATAACGGGGTGTGTGAGTGTATGTGGCTCCTGCCTTGTTTTTTAAGGCCAACGTCCCACACTTTTTGGTGGTGTGACAGCATTTCCGCTCCGAATCTAGGGGTCTTGCATCCTCCCATCCCTCTCCTAAAGATTGCCTGCACTGGAGTGTGGAAAGGGCTATCCGGCTTATTACAAACTAGCGATCTATACCTCTGCGATTCAGACGTATTAAAATAGTAGATGTGAGACAGTTGCGATGCTATATAATAATCTTGTATGTCCGGAAGAGAGCACCCCCCCCTCCGTGTTCGGATTTTGGAGTATACGCCATGCCAGCTTGTGCCTACCTGAGCCCCACACAAATGAATTTAAAATAGCCTCAAACTGTTTGAAAATCTTCAAGGGTATGTAAAGGGGAGCATGCCATACCATGTATAGAATTTTGGGCAATAGGATCATTTTAATTAGGTTTATTCTTCCCATCACTCCCAGGGGTAGCTTCGCCCACGCCTGCGTTCTAGATTTAATCACTGCAAATAGAGGTTCCACATTCAGAGGGACATAGTCTCTGAGGTTCCTCGTGACCCTTACCCCTAAGTATTTAACCTCCGCCACCCTCTGTAATGGTAATGCTTGTGACACTGCTGGGGGGGGGAACTGATCCAGTGGAAGGATTTTGGACTTCTCCCAATTAATCCGCAGGCCGGAATATTTCCCCACCTCCTCTATGATGTTTAAGGCTGCCCGCAATGAGGGGCCCTGATCCTCCAGATACAGTATGGTGTCGTCGGCATATAAACCAATCTTTTCCCATGTGTCTCCCCTCCTGAGGCCCACTACCTCTGAGTTCATTCTAATGGCTATTGCCAACGGCTCTGCCGCCAATGCATATAACAATGGCGACAGGGGGCATCCCTGCCTCGTGCCTCTTTCCAGGGAGATCTGTTCCGATAGCCACCCATTCACGAACACTCTAGCCTTGGGGGACTGATACAATAGCTGTACCCATTTAATAAACCGTGGGCCAAAGCCGTAGCAGTCCAGGCATTCCCACAAATACAACCATTCGACAGAATCAAAGGCCTTAGCTGTGTCTAAAGCGACTACCACCCGAGTCCCCACGTTATCATGCTGTGCTTGTATGTTCATAAATAACCTCCTGATGTTCATGGCGGTGTTTTTCCCTGGCATAAACCCTGTTTGATCTCCATGGATCAGCGAAAGGATCACGGAGTTCAGCCTAGTCGACAGAACCTTAGCTAAAATTTTGATGTCCACTGGAAGCAGGGATATTGGTCTATACGATTCAGGGTATTGAGGGTCCTTGCCCGGCTTAGGAAGTACAATAATCTGAGCTTCTCGCATAGAGGGGGGGAGAGTTCCCTCGTCAAATATAGAAAGGTATAGCGCCCTCAGCCTGGGGACCAGCGTCTCTGAATACGTGGAGTAAAACTCTAGCGGGAGGCCATCTAGGCCAGGAGCTTTAGACTTGGCCAGTTGCGATATTGCCGTGGCTATGTCCTGAGTAGTGATCGGGGCTTCCAACATCTGCACCTGCTCTCTGCTCAGCCGGGAAAACTGTAGTGTGTGAAGATATGCCTGAACCTCCTGTTGCGTATGTCTACTTTGGGATCTATATAAGTCCTCATAGAAGTTTCTAAACCTGTCTGCCACCACTGGAGGATCCGTGACTACCAAGCCGTCCGGCTCTATCAGTGAAACCACCACTGGCGGCCTGTCCTCCAAGTGTGCCAGGTATGCCAACATCTTCCCCGCCTTTTCCCCATGTTCATACACTCGCGTCTTGCTAAAAAATATGCGCTGCTTGGCCTTCTCCAGATGTAGCTGTGTGACCATCCTAGTCTGCATTCTCAGCTTAGTCAGATTTTCTATTGTGGGCTGAGTGTTAAATGTTGCCTCAAGGTCCTGCAGCGCTTCTTCCGCACTATTTACAACTATTTTGGTGGACTGTTTAAGTCTGCGTATTTTCGTGTCCAACACCCTGCACACCTGAGCTTTGAATGTATCCCACCGAGAATTGATATCCGTGTACCCCTGTCCCTCAGGGAGTATAAACTGGAGTTCTCGTTCGATCTTGTCATGGTCAGTTAGAGCCGTCAGCCAGAAGGGATGAAGCCTCCACCCCCTCACAGGAGCCCCATCTAACAGAGATAACTGTACCCAGCATGGCGAGTGGTCTGACATGGCCCTAGGTGCGAATCCAGCCCCCCCCACCTTAGGCAGTAATGCATTTGATACTAGAACATAGTCAATGCGGGACATTGTATCGTGACTGGCTGAATGGCATGTAAAGGCCCTGACCGTAGGATTCCTATGTCTCCACACATCTACCAAGGCAAATTCTGCCATCAGGCGACCCAGTCTGGACAAACCAGGGGTCCCGATGGGTCCCCCCGGCATTGCCGGTCTATCCAGGCTGGGATCCATGACCATGTTAAAATCTCCCATCCATATTGCCGGTATCGTCGGGTATTTAGCCATAAATGCCAGTCCCTGAGTGACGACCTCCGAGCTATAGGGAGGAGGGATATAGCAGGCTATCAGCAATACAGACATTCCCCCAATGCGTGCATGTAAAAATAGATATTTCCCCTGCTGATCCGACTCCAGCGCATACAATTCAAAAGGGGTGGCCTTCAACACCAGCAGTGATACTCCCCTGGAGAAACTGGAATGGGTGCTATGATACGCCCATCCAATCCAAGGGCGCTTCAATGCGGACTGTAAATGGCCGGTAACATGCGTCTCAGTCAATGCCATGACATTCGCCTTTTGCGCTTTAAGATACGTTAGGGCCGCCGTGCGCTTAATTTTGTTCCTCATTCCTCTCACGTTCCAGGTTAGGAATTTAATAGAGGTCATGTCGAATCTAAATTAAACTTTCGGAGTCGGATCTGCAGCACCACATTTCTATACACCTGTGCATTCTTCATTAATCCCTGTACTTCCAATACTTCTGTTCTTGTATATACATATTGCCATTTCCCAACTCCACAATACATACACCATTTCCACAACTGTTTGGGGTCCCAACCGTGGTCCCATATTTTCTCAACACCCCTCCCCCCACCCAGCCCAGCACCTCCCAAACATGGTGTGAGCATACAAACCCCAACTAGCAGAACCCTTAAAGAAAAACGAAATAACACATCATCCAGCAGGAAAACCTGACTGGAGGCACGGATCTTAGGTTCTGTGTGTACCATGGCGAGACCATTATACACTCGTCTAACGGGACGATTGTTCACTGAGCAACACGTGGATTCGATACGGGGAAAACACAACATATCCCCAGTATTGTAGTTTCGTGTGCGCTCCTCTGGCTGACCAAAGTCTGTGTTCTCATCCGTTCCCACCGCTACAACAAAACTGCTTCAGGATCTTGCTCTTTTCCACTGCGGCACACCAGTATCGCTGAAAAGGGGAGCTCCATCCCCCCCCCCTCCAGGGGGGGTCTAAGCCAGTCCGCAGGCCTCTTCCGCAATTATCCCACATAGTTTCCCGGGTCCCATGCTCCAGACCCACAGATAAACGAAAAAAGGGAGGGGACCACCCCACTAGGGGGGTATGGCAGGATATAGCAGCAATGTCATGTTCTGGGGATCCCATATTATTCAGCATGCAGAACTATTAGCAGACCTGTATGCAGGATGGGGGGGGGGGGGAAGGGAAGGGAGACCCCCTCCGAGCCCCGCACCGTCTGTCCCCTGCCCCCCCTATGTAAAGTACTCACGTATCTCCATAGCAGGCCTTATTCCTGTCTCCCCTTCCGATCCAGCCATTCAGCAGCTGCGGCCGGGGTGTCAAAAAACAGCACCCGTCCATCCTCTTCCACCCGCAATCTGGCAGGAAACAGCATGGCATATTTTAAGTGCAATACCCGCAGGCGACGTTTCACATCTTGAAATTGAGACCTCTTTCTCTGTACGTCTGTAGAGAAATCCGGGAACACCGCTATCTGCGCATTTTCCACCCGCATGTTCCCCTTTTCCCGGGACAATCGCATTATTTTATCTCGGTCACGGAAGTTCAAGAATTTAGCAATAAACGTGCGGGGAGGGGCCCCTTCAGGAGGGGGTTTTGCTGGGATCCTGTGCGCCCTCTCCACCGCAAACATGGCGGAGAACGCCTCCCTTCCATAGACTTTAATCAGGAGTTGCTCCAGATAGTCAGCTGGGTCTCTGCCCTCCGTCCGCTCCGGTATCCCAATAAAGCGCAAATTGCAGCGGCGGAGTCTGTTCTCCACTTCATCTTGGTGCGCGTGTAGTTGTTGGAGTTGGCGCTGCACACCCTCCACCGCCCTCTGCATGGGATAGAGAACGTCCTCCGCTGCACCTATGCGTTCCTCCGTTTCCTTCACCCGCTCCCGGACCGCAGATAGATCCTGCCTCATGAGTGAAATGTCTATTTTCACTTTGTCTATCTTTGTCGTCAGTGTCCCCTGCAACACCGCTATCGCCTCCAGGACTTTGGCCGTCTCTGCCGCGTGGCGATCCTCTCCCGAGGCCTCGTTGGCGCCATCTTTGGCCTGCTCCTCTCCCCCATCGTGCCGGTACTTGGCCAGTTTGTCCGCCGCAGCAGACGATTTTTTTCGGTGGGGACATGTCTCACACCTTTCCCTCTGATTCCAGGCTAGTTTCCAGAGTTTTCACCAACTCAAATAGTCAGCCAGGATGCTATACAGGAGTATCTGCCAGAGGAGCTCCTTCCACCCACGTCCTACTCCATCGCTTGCCAGGCCACGCCCCCAATAGTGAAGATGTTTAAACATATGTAAATACAGAACAAGCATAAATGAATATTAATGAAAAAGTAAATAAATATATTCAGGGGACATATGTCCCAATGAGTGTATATATATATATATATAATATATATATATATATATATATATAATGTGTATGAGTGTAACTAGTGAGTAAAAAAGATTGAGAATCCAAAAAGGATCTCTATCGAAAATCTGTGTGGGTGAACGTACAAACCGTGCTTACATAAATTTAAAAGATATGTATATGAAATGATGTAAGAAATATAATAATGAGTTATGTCCGAAAACATATAGGCGACTTGCAAAATGACTTCTGTATAGAAGTCAATGCAAGTCGCCCCCAAAGTCGTACAAGAACCTTTTTCTAAGTCGGAGCGACTTGCGTCGCTCCTATTAGAACGGTTCTGTGATGGACTGGTTACCTATATGCTTCAGTTTAATCCTCCCTGCTTGTTTAAGGCTGTTAATTGTATTTACTCTTCTGCAGCTAGCCCTGTTTCAAATGTTAATTGTTCTAGCCCTGTGTTTACTGGTTACTGTGATTAGATAAGTGACTCATGTTAATTATGCTGATTGCTTCATTGTGGTAATTATCTCTCTATATGCGGTGCCGAACCGGCTAGATACTGAGTAGTTCAAAGAAATATCTTTATTTCAAAGGAGCTGTATTGAAGACCCCCCACTGTGTGAGGGGAGGCGGAGATTTGTCATTGTAACAGTTGTAACCACATATAAGCTCTGGTTCCTGACGATTAAAACTCTGTGTTGTTCAAGCAGTAAGCTGGTCTCATGTGTGGCTTTCTGGGCGATTCCAGGGATATCCCTCCTCGTGGAATATTGGGGTGATTTTCGTTATGGGAAGAAGGGAACGTTGACGGGGATATCATACCGATACCGTCACAAATTGGTTGGCAGCAGCGGGATCTTCCCTTCTACTCTCCTTCACACCCGGATTCCAAGCAGACACTGGAAGAACTACTGGAAGTTCGTGGAAGGATTGCTAGCAACAAAACCAAGCGGGTCATCATAGCAGAATCAATGGAGATAGACCAGGAGGACGGGATTGCAGCAACGCCAGCAGTACAAGAGATGGAGACACCAGTGATTCAGGAGGAGGAATCGCCAGCCAACAAGCTAATGAGAGAGAAGCTAGCGTGGTTCGGCCCGAACCCAACGCCGGATGTGGTGCTGAAAGTGATGGACCTGTTAGCGGAGGAGGCCAAACAAATAAGAGACGCAGAGCTACAGGAGGCTAAAGAAATAAGGGACGCAGAACTACAGGAGGCTAAAGAAATAAGAGACGCAGAGCTACAGGAGGCTAAAGAAATAAGGGACGCAGAACTACAGAAGGATAAACAAATAAGGGACGCAGAGCTACAGTTAAAACTGGCAGCAGTCCAACAAGCAGCCGCACCTTCTACGAACAGTGAGTACAGCACAGCAGACGCAAGGAAGATTCCGTTTAGCGCTTTTAAAGCTTTTTATGAAAAGGACTGTGAGATTGATAACTACCTGGCGGATTTTGAGCGACAATGTAACCTGCACCGAATAGCTAGAAGAGAGTGGGTTGCAATATTGTCAGGCAAACTGTCAGGCAAAGCTTCTGATGCTTTCCGGACCGTGCCAGATCAGGATATCCATAGCTACGCCAGGGTTAAAGAAGCGCTCCTGGCTCGTTATGCAGTAACCCCAGAGTCCCACCGACAGAAGTTCAGGGACTCACGCAAAACCACGAAAGACTCTTACGCAGAATGGGCATGCCAGCTGTCCCTGTCGGCCTCTAACTGGGTTAACAGCAGCCAGGCCACCACCGCAGAGGACATTTTGCAACTAATGCTCCTGGAGCAATTTTACAATCACATCCAGACGGATGTCAAAGATTGGGTGAGAGATCGCAGGCCCATGACTCTACCAGAGGCCGCGAAGTTGGCGGATGAATATGCGGATACTCGCAAGACAAACCAGGTCACACCACGGGTACAACCTCCACAACCAACGGCGCCCTCACACCCACCAGCCGCTAGATACCAACCGCCTAACAGACCGATGACATCTAGCCCTCGCTACCCACGCCAGAAGGACAACGAGCAACGCTGCTTCCGGTGCAAACAGTTGGGTCACTTCAAGCAGAATTGCCCCATGAATGACAACACCAGGTCAAATTGGTCTCAACCTGGGTACCGCCCACCAGCAGCAGCCCATTGTGTAGACTCGGCTTGGGATCCCCAGGAGCTGGGTCAGGAAGAACCATTGGGCACCCCTTACGAAGCCCTCATGGTACAATCTGTTATTACGGACAACAGGGAACACCATTGTCAGCTGGTCATGGGCGACCGCCATGAGCCGGAGGGGCCTTGGAGGGAGCTGGGCAGAAAGAGGCACCGCCAGCTACCCTCCAAGAAGAAGAGGTCCTGGAAGTCATATAACCAGCGGACCTGGGAGGAGAAGAAGCGACTGGAGGAGATGGAATCGCAGCGGGCGCCCCAGATGCGGGCCGAGATGTTCGCCAAGGGCCCACCGGTGGCCCCTTACACCACCACCCAGTTCCTGATGATGAAGGACCACGTGGAGAGCCTGCAGGACATGAGCAAGCAGGATCTGATCCGTGAGTACATAGAGCTGGAGGAGTGCATAAGCCGCATGGAGGAGGAGAACAACCACCTGAGGGCACAGCGGGCTGACCCCCCCAGGCTCCATGAACTGGAGATGGAGCTGGAGAAGCTCAAAGAGGAGAACCGGCGGCTGCGGAGGGAGCAGGGGGTGGCTGACCTTATGGGGCTCTGAGTCCCCTCTCCCCCCCCCCCCCCCGGACTCTGAGCACCAGTGCTACAGCATTTCAACAAATATAACTTTTTCTTTTTATGAATCTCCTGTGACTGTCACTTCAGAGCCATAACCTGCCCCTCCCATAGCGGGACACCTAGATGGCGGCGCACAGACCCATTCGCCGTCTTCACACTGACTTCTAGTGACTTTGCAGATCGCACAAAGACTTGGGGACTGACCGGCGTGTGATCTGACGACCCGGTGGCATACCTGAGTCGGGAGCAGTTGTCAAGGGAGGTCAGTCATGCCAAACGGAGTTAACCTCGAACTAAAAGCTCTGAACCCGTCAACCCTACTGGACCAGGAAAGGTCCAACCGGCTTTTCTGGAGCAGGGAGAAGAAGGGGGGCCATTGTGATGGACTGGTTACCTATATGCTTCAGTTTAATCCTCCCTGCTTGTTTAAGGCTGTTAATTGTATTTACTCTTCTGCAGCTAGCCCTGTTTCAAATGTTAATTGTTCTAGCCCTGTGTTTACTGGTTACTGTGATTAGATAAGTGGCTCATGTTAATTATGCTGATTGCTTCATTGTGGTAATTATCTCTCTATATGCGGTGCCGAACCGGCTAGATACTGAGTAGTTCAAAGAAATATCTTTATTTCAAAGGAGCTGTATTGAAGACCCCCCACTGTGTGAGGGGAGGCGGAGATTTGTCATTGTAACAGTTGTAACCACATATAAGCTCTGGTTCCTGACGATTAAAACTCTGTGTTGTTCAAGCAGTAAGCTGGTCTCATGTGTGGCTTTCTGGGCGATTCCAGGGATATCCCTCCTCGTGGAATATTGGGGTGATTTTCGTTATGGGAAGAAGGGAACGTTGACGGGGATATCATACCGATACCGTCACAGGTTCTATTGACTAGAATGGGAGGTGACTTGTCAGGCGGCTGAGTCGCCTGACGAGTCGCCCCAGTGTGAACCGGCTCATATTATATGAATTACAATTCTCTACGTAAATAAAGTGAGTGAAAGTTATGTGAAAATAAGTAAAATGTGAAGTTGATAAATATAGATAAAATAACGAGAGTGTTGAACCCAGAATAGATATAAAATATAAATCAACTACGACATGTGTTATATTTGGACTAGATTGCTTTGTAGAAACGGGATAGCTTTGTGTGAAGTTGACTATTTAAATAATTAAAATGTGAATTAACCCCCGGGTCAAAGAAATAGCCCAAATAAAGAAGTTCATCAGAATGCGCATGATGAATGCATAGAGCGTTGGGGATACAAATATTGATATATGAGTATGTATGTAAATATGGATATAAATATATGAAAATATATATATATATATATATATATATATATATATATATATATATATATATATATATAGTGTGTGTGTATATATATATATATATATATATATATATATATATATATATATATAGTATATAAACACAAATATAAAAGTAGATAAATAAATGAATATGCATGTAAACATATATATATATAAATACATAGGGACACCGCTGTTAAACAGAGAAATGAAAATCGGCATATAGATATTGGGTGGTTAAAAGCACATAATGTGCAGTGTCTGAAAAACAGCATAAACATGTCACATATAATACTAAAACTAACACTAAAATGCTACGGAAAATACGCACACCTAGATAGGTGTGTTTAGGATCTGCACCCTGTGTCCAATATTACCCCTCTGATCGGATTTGAAATTAAAACTTTTCCTTGCAAATGATCATGAGAGCTCCAAAAGAGAAAGGGTAAGTCTAACTTAGATATTGGAGACAGGGTGCATGACCCGGAGTAAGCAGACCCTCCATACACGATGCAATATTGTGTATCACACCTGCATGGACAAGATGCATCTATCTTGGCCAGATTGTCACAATAAAATCCAGAATATCTGATCCTGGCCAAGATCATCAAACAATGCATCTTGATCTCGGCGGGTGTAGGCACCCGTCTGAAAATCAAATAAGGCTACACACACCAGCATACAAACGGTTTTGGCACGATAAACATGTAAAAGGTGCCAGAGGAAATTGGATACCTATACGCTCACAGCCGTGAGCAGACCCTAAGTTCAGTCCTAACGTCAAGCTGGACTGCGATACTGCAATATGGACTGACCCGCACTAGGAGATCCTGGAGGGGTTCCATCTATAGCCACTGAAGACTCAAAGAAGTGCTTTTTCAAAGTAAGGCTGCGAGAAAATTTGTTAACATCAAGTAATGTTATAAATAAATCAAAATGTGTGGTGGGGCAGAAATTAAGTCCTTTGGAGAGTAATTTCTCCTCATCCGCACTGAGACCACTATCAGAAATCTCTTTTTATTTCTTTTTCCTCCTCTCCGTATCTTTTTGTGACAGTTTTCTTTTTCGCCTTTGTGTTGACCCACATGGGTTTCCAGAGGTGCGGCCCCTATCTACTCGACTAGAGGAGGTAGATGGTTTATCCAGTGATGACTCTGATGCTGAAGTGGCCATTGTGTCATTTGCAAAGTCACTTTCTTGGTCTGAGAAGCTGACATGTTTTCCTGAGTGTTTGCGTGATCGTCTGGAGACAAATGTTTTTTTTTTCCACGTTTAAACATTGTTACTTTCATAATCTATGTGGTCCCGATTCATTTCCCCCCTTTTTGTATCGATCACAAACTTCTCCAATTTGTTCAGTTTCTTGTTTAACCGGCCATCCAATTCCGCAAATTCAGTGTGTGTCTGTAGCACAGTTAAATCCGTTTGTATCACCACCATCTCAGCCTGTAATTTCTCCACCACTTTTTTGTTGGATTTAATGAGAATATCAGTGAGCTTGAATTAACAAGTATTAAGCGTATCAGTCCACTCTTGTTTTAAATCTACACTGAATAAGTCTGAGGTGGGGAATTTTTTAATTCTCAATCCCCTTGGTATCTGTAGTAAATTAGAATATTCGGTTAAAAAGTGAATATCCCAATAGGACCTAATCTCTCTGGTCATAAGGTGTTCCAATCTCCTGAACATCTGTGTTAACGATACCTCCTTATCGTCTGTGGATTGGAGCGTGTGTGCCTGCGAGTTGGATCTCAGCGGATTCTCAGACGGTGCTGTGAGGGTTCTGCTGTACCCCGCCTCGGCTGTTGGTGATGCAGGTGTGTTGGTGTCCATTTCTAAAAGCTGGCTTCAGAAATAAATATGTCCAAGAAGAAAAAGGAAAATTACCCCGGGGGGCTTTGTGTTGCAGCAAACAATAATAAAGTTTTATTAGTGTTTTATGCGTCTCATAGAGAACATGTGTGTTATACTAAAATAACCCAAACAACCAGGCCGGAAGCCAAAAGGACTCGAACCAAAAACGTATAAAAAAAATAATTAGAAAGATGTAATTAAATGTCATAAAAGAGAAATGTATGCAAAATGCTGTACTGTTAAAGGTAATAGACACCTTGAATGCCAAGTCCTGGCAAAAAATGAGTATAAAGTGAATAAATAAGAATTGCCAGTATAGAATATAATTAGAATGCCTAATAAAGGTATCAATGTGAATAAATAAATGAATGAATGTGATATGTGGAGGAAGGTGAAATGTAGGGTGGTGCATGTAATGTGGCAGTAATAATGGGTGAAATGGCCAAGGGAAATGTGATGTGATAAGAAATGTTGACTGAAAACTGCATGGTGTGGTGAAAAAGTGCTGGAAGTGCCAAGATGTGTAATAAGACAAAGAGCAAAAAAAGAAACGTGTGTAATCGTGTGCGAATAATGGATGAGGAAATGTGTGAGAGTGAAATGATGAAAAGCCTAAATTGGGCTGTTGGATAAGGAAGTAGCAGGTTTGTCTGGGAAGAGTCCCAATGAAGGGAGAAATCCAAGATAAGTAAAAATGTAGACAGATCAAAAAAAGGGGGAATAAATCGAAAAGTACCCTGAATCCTAAGGTTCTGAGGAAAAGTAGCAAAGTGGAAGTAATAAACATACTGTTTATATACAAGCAAACAGAGCTCCAGTGAAAAGGCCCTAGAGCAGCGGTCTCAAAGTACCGGCCCGTGAGCCATTTGCGGATCGGGTATAAATGGCCTGCAAGCAGGGCGGGGGTGCCGTGGAAGTGTAGATCGAGATGCATGCAGAGAATCGCGGGAAGCGTCTGTCATAAGTTCACTTCTCTCTCATGTCACGCTGCTACTCCCCGGCGGCCCCCCCTCTCTTCTCGTCCATCCCCAATTGTGACATCATCTGGGATGGACGAGAAGAGAGGGGGGGGCGCCGGGGAGTAGCAGCGTGACATGAGAGAGAAGTGAACTTATGACAGACGCTTCCCGCGCTACTCTGCATTTGAAGAATACAAGTAAACACTGAACTGTGCCCGGATGTGCTTTTATGTGCCCTAATGTGCTCTGATTGTGCCCCATGTACCCTGATGTGCCCCATGTACCCTCATGTGCCATGTGCCCCATGTACCCTCATGTACCCTGATGTGCCCCATGTACCCTCATGTGCCATGTACCCTGATGTGCCCCATGTACCCTCATGTGCCCAATGTACCCTATGTACCCTCATGGATCCTGATGTGCTGGGCTCTGTACATCAGGGTACCCTGTGCCCTGTACCCTGATGTGCCATGTGCCCTGTCCTGATGTGCTGTGCCCTGATGTGCTCTGATTGTGCCCCATGTGCCCTGATGTGGCCCATGTACCCTGATGTGCCATGTGCTCCATGTACCCTGATGTGCTGGGCTTTGTACCCTGATGTGCTGTTTCATGTGCCCTGTACCCTGATGTGCCATGTGCCCTGTCCTGATGTGCTGTGCCCTGATGTGCCATGTCCTGTACCCTGATGTGCCTTGTCCTGATATGCCCTGTCCTGATGTGCCGTGCCCTGTACCCTGATGTGGCCTGTTGTGCTGTACCCCTATGTGCTGTGCTCTGATGTGCTGGGCCCTGTACCCTGATGTGCTGTGCCCTGTACCCTGATGTGCTGTGCCATGTACCCTGATGTGCTGTGCCATGTACCCTGATGTGCTGTGCCCTGTACCCTGATGTGCTGTGCTCTGTACCCTGATGTGCGCTGTGTCCTGTACCTTGATGTGCTGTGCCCTGCACCCTGATGTGCTGTGCCCTGTGCCCTGATGTGCTGTGCCCTGTGCCCTAATGTGCTGTGCCCTGATGTGCTGTGCCCTGATTTGCTAGGCTCTGTGCCTTGATGTGCTGTACCCTGATGGTGAGTGGTCAGTGTGCAGTGTAGTGGTCTGTCGGTAGTGTAGTGGTCTGTCGGCAGTGTAGTGGTCAGTATGCAGTGTAGTGGTCAGTATGCAGTGTAGTGGTCAGTGTGTAGTGGTCTGTGTGCAGTGTAGTGGTCCGTGTGCAGTGGTCCGTGTGCAGTGCAGTGGTCAGGGTTAATAATGTGTTTGCTGACACCAATACTAGGGGTTAATAATGCGTCTGCTGACACCAGTGCTGGGGTTAATAATGCGTTCGCTGACACCAGTACTGTTTTTGAAGTTTGAAAGTTTGCATGCGGCCCCCCCCCCCCATGGGATATGAAAACTTGTGTTGTGGCCCTCAGGTAATTTGAGTTTGAGACCCCTACCCTAGAGCATGTCAGGTATTGCTTACTTTCATCTGGATATAGGTGTGGTCTGTTCGTTGTGATGGCTGTCTGGGATCTGAGCTAAATCCCAGTGAGTCCATCTATTTATATGAAAATCATACTCGGGTGGGGTATGCCTGCTAGGTAATGAGTCCAATGATTCCCAGGATCCCGGTGTGGGTCACTCCCTCCCCGGGTGGATGGACCCGCCCCCCACCATGTACCAGCGCAGAGGAATAGGCTGCGTAAACGCAGCCATTGTGAGGTCTCCCCGGGGGTTCCGGAAGGACATGGCCCCTAAACAGTCGTCCCCAAACGCCGCCCGAAGGCGTGATGTCACGAACGCACCACACATGATGCTAAGCGCACGCGTGGTGAATCAGTGACCCCTGGAGGGATCGCGGGACGCAGCCGGCGGGTGAGAGCTCCCTCCAGCGGCAATGCATGAGATAGCCGCTGTGGAGCATGTAGGGGATAGCGGGGGGAACCCCCAGTACCCCAACACCCGCCGTGAGGCCCAAAGAGAAACATAGGTCCCCACACAGCCACCCCAAAACTGTGGGTCCATGTGCATGGCTGCAAACGAGGGCAAAGATGGAAAACAGAGGCAGTGCATATTGAATAGGAAAAAGGGGGAAATAATAATGGTACAACATAACTGGATTAATGTATGGTATACAAAAATGAATCAAAAGGGTGTAGGTAACATATTGATATATTCATATATTTGTAAAGTAACTAACATGACCAGGGCCAGATTAAGAACATCATGGGCCTGGTGCTGAGGATTTTGGTGGGCCTTTTATAAATAATAAATATACAAACAATTTTTTGTTATGTAGTGCTACCCCCTCAGGAGCCTCTGGTTAGATTTGGGATCGGCGTAATTATGTTACCTCTGTGATGTGTCTAGGGATGAGGATGATGAGAGTAGTGATGGAATGTCCAGACAACAGGGTGATGTTTTCAATGCTTTTATTTGCGGCCCAGCATGACCAACAATCAACTTGAGGTAGAGAGGATAGGTTGGTGAAAGGAGAGAACTTTGCAGATTCAGGCCTATGGATAGATTGAAGCAGTCCTGCTTCTAGTAGCAGCTTTTACTTTGTCGCCACCCCAGCTTGAGTGGGTATAGTGCCCCCGGACAGGTCCCTCTCACAGGCCTGGCAGCCGGAGCGTCACTAGAACTTCTGGGAAGGAACAAGTCTCTGCCACAGACTTGGCTCTAGTAGGATTAGGATTTAGTGATGAGACCTCTGCCACAGACCTAGTACTTGAAAGCATGGATAGTAGAACGAATCCTCCCAGTCTATAATTTGCCTGAATCTCCCTCAGGTAGACTTCTTAGCTTTGGGGTCACCGACTGACAGTTTGCATCATACAACCTGTCAGTGTCCGGTCACCCAAATCCCCGATGGTTTGTCTAAGCCCTATTGGATCACCTGCCTCCGGGCTCACCTCAGACCGACTCCCCACCGAACAGCACAACTCGCTTAGGATCTTCTTAATAAAGTTGGGGGACCCAGTAAGTCACTGGGGCCCCTTGGCAGCATCAGTTGCTCCGGGCCATGAGGGCCCAGAGTCAGGAACTCCGCGTGGCACGTGCGCCCCGGCCTGGTAGGCCATATCGCTGGGGCCCGTGATGTGCGCACACCCTAAAGGTGGGTGCCGCACCTCGAACCAGGAACCCACGAAGAACCCCAAAACATGCCGTCTGTCACAGAAATATCCTCCCCCAGCATGCCCCGTGAGGGAAAAACTCCTCCAATTGGCTGCTGGGGAAAAGTGCTCCTCCTGGACCCCTCTGGCGCCACCTGCCATCCAGAGATGGAACTACATCTCCGGAGCACAGAATGACCCACAGGACAGTCCAGAACCAACAGAAACACAATTTAGTAAAACAGCACGGATGAAAGCAAGGTAACTCTCTCATCCCCCATTAAAATTGACATAGCACCTGTACTGAAAAGTACACAGGCGCTACAGTTATAACAAATTAAATTAAAGAGAGAGAGAGGGAGGATGAGAAAGAGAAGAGAGAGAGAGGATGAGAGAGGGGTGAGGGGTAAGGGAGGGAGGATGAGAGAGAAAGGGGGGATGAGAGAGAGAGGATGCGCATGAGCATGTATGGGAATGACATCAACGTAGCCCAGCCAAGGCAAGTGACCGAAGGCACAGAGCCCAGAAGGAAGACCGGGTGAAGATGGAAGCGCCTGGGACCCGCCGGACAGATCACAGATCTAAGCACTGGAAGGCTCAGTCTGACAATTTAAGTGTACCCTAATGTGCTAATATGCTGTGCATATTTGTACAATATGGCATAACCTACCTCAGGGCCTCTAAAAAGTAGTAATCTTAGCGAAGTTTACTGCCGCTTTATTATCACAGGATCCCAGGAGCCTCTCATGGGGCCCCCTACTGACCCGTGGCCCTTGGGCAGTGCCTAAGTGCATAGTTGCCAACATTTCAAAAATATTTTTAAGGGCCACTTTTTTTACAAGTGCTATATTTAGAGTAGCTGAGATCCCCTATGTTCCTCTGTACATCACAGTAGAAATCACAAAATTAAATAAGTACTAATAATGGACAGAACAAATATGAGGACTGAGAAGATTTCCTTTAGTTGAACTAACAAAAGTGTGCCCATTCTAAAGCTGGTAATATTAAGGATATTCAGTATAATTTTAAAGAACTGTTTTTGTGGGTAAGAGGCGTAGGAGAGGAGTAGGGATGGTATAAAACTGGGAAGTATGTGCAGGTGATGGAGAGGAATGTGGAGGGTCTAACAGTGGGCACTATGTACAGGAGAGGAGTGTGGAGGGTATGACAGTGGGCAGTATGTACAGGAGAGGAGTGTGGAGGGTATGACAGTGGGCAGTATGTACAGGAGAGCAGTGTGGAGGGTATGACAGTGGGCAGTATGTACAGAAGAGGAGTGTGGGGGGTATGACAGTGGGCAGTATGCACAGCAGAGGAGTGTGGAGGGTATGACAGTGAGCAGTATGTACAGGAGAGGAGTGTGGAGGGTATGATGGGAGGCGGTATGTACAGGAGAGGAATGTGGAGAGAAAGATAGTTGGCAGTATGTGTGAAGGGTAAGGTTGTGTTACAGTATCTACAGGAGAGGATTGTGGAGGGTAAGGTTGGGTTACAGTATGTACAGGAGAGGAGTGTGCAGGGTATGACAGTGAGCAGTATGTACAGGAGAGGAGTGTGGAGGGTATCACAGTGGGCGGTATGTACAGGAGAGGAGTTTTGATGAGAGGAGTGTGTAGGGTATGATAGTGGGCAGTATGCACAGGAGAGGAGTGTGGAGGGTATGACAGTGAGCAGTATGTACAGGAGAGGAGTGTAGATGGTATGATACTGAGCAGTATGTACATTAAATGAGTGTGGAGGGTAAGACAGTGAGCAGTAAGTACAGGAGAAGAGTGTGGAGGGTATGACTGTGGGCACTATGTATAGGAGAGAAGTTTGGAGGGTATGACAGTGAACAGTATGCACAGGAGAGGAGTGTGGAGAGTATGACGGTGGGCACTATGTATAGGAGAGAAGTGTGGAGGGTATGACAGTGGGCACTATGTATAGGAGAGGAGTGTGGAGGGTATGACAGTGAGCAGTATGTACAGGACAGGAGTGTGGAGAGTGGGATAGTGGGCACTATGTACAGGAGAGGAGTGTGGAGGGTATGACAGTGAGCAGTATGTACAGGAGAAGAATGTGTACAGTGCGATAGTGGGCACTATGTACAGGAGAGAAGTGTATGACAGCTGGCACTATGTACAGGAGAGGAGTGTGTAGGGTATGACAGCGGGCACTATGTATAGGAGAGATGTGTGGAGGGTATGACAGTGAGTAGTAGGTACAGGAGAGAAGTGTGGAGAATATGTACAGGTGAGGAGGATGAAGGAATCTGGGAAGGAAAAATGTAAAGGTTTGTGGAAGGATGTTAAGGAAATGCGTAGTGTTTAAGCGGTACATACATTGAAATCTATTGCCTAGATTCACATACCTTGCCGCAACTTTGCGGCGGCGTAGCTTAAGGCATTTAGGCTACGCCGCCGTAAGTTAGCGAGGCAAGTACATGATTCACAATGTACTTGCCTGCTATGTTACGGCGGCGTAGCCTAAAGCGGGCGGGCGTAAGGGTGACGAATTCAAATGTGTGTAAGGGGGCGTGTTTTATGTTAATAAGGCTTGACCTTACGTTTTTGACTTTTTTCTTTCTTACAGCGAATGCGCCGGGCGCCTACATTTCCCAGTGTGCATTGCGACTAAGTACGCCGCACGGGCCTATTGATTTTGACGTGGACGTAAACTACGTAAATCCCGATTCACGGACGACTTACGCAAACGACGTAAAAAAAATACAAATTTAGACGCGGGAACGGCGGCCATACTTAACATTACTATTCCATGTAGGGCTAAGCTCTAACTTTAGGCGGCCTATCTCTAACGTAAACGGCGTAAAAGTACTGCGTCGGCCGGGCATACGTTCGTGAATCGTCGTATCTACTCATTTACATATTCTACGCCGACCACAATGGAAGCGCCACCTAGCGGCCATCCGAAATATTGCAATCTAAGATAGGACGGCGCATACGCATGAGCATACGCTTAAACTTAAGTCGGCGTAGATTCTGAGTTAGGTCAGCTTATCTACTGATAAGCCGGCCTAACTCTTACTAAATCTACCTATATATCTATATTGAAATTACGCCAATTAAGCAGAGACCAGCCATAGTCGATCTATGTATGGGCTAGCTGGTTTTACACAAGTCAAACTATTATTTGACTTTTCCCAAAACAATCAGTGCTGCCAGCTATAGTTAGCAACACTGGCCCAGATTCAGGTAGATTTGCCCATTAATTACACCTCTGCAGCTCAGCTGAATTGCTCTGCGCCGGGGCAATTTGGCAAGATTGCCACCTGATTCAGGATGCCCTTTGTGTGGTAATTTGCTCCTGTGTAAGGCAAAATTGAGGGCGCAAGCCAGCGCAAGTGAAAGTGGGTATGCTCCTATGCAAATGATGGTCTGTCCGCTCAGCAGTGTCTTGCGCCCGGTGCACGCATGCGCAGTTCGACCGCTCCCGTGTGCGCATGCGTGCAACTGCGCCTGTCCTACTTTCTGGGCAAATCCAGCCCACCTGCTTGCACTGAGCAAATAAATAGGGGCAGACCTGTGCAAAATTACATCCTGCTTTTTCCACCCCCCCCCCCCTGAGCAAGGTAATTTTGCCCTTTATTGGAGATGGCACCTCCTCAGAGGGAAAAAAGAGGAAAGCGAACTTTAACTCCGCTGAGATGGAGGTAATGCTGGCGGCACTCACTCGCCATACTACTGTGCTGTATGGTGCCCAGCGGAAGCAAACCACCGTAGCCCAAAGGAGGGCTATCTATGATGCCATTACTTTGGACATAAATGCCCTGGGCAATGAGGAGAGGACCTGGGAGGATATTCAAAAAAAGCTTAACGATATGCGGCGTAGGGTCCGGGATAAGCTGGTGATTATCCGGAAACATACCAGGGGCACGGGAGGAGGACCAGCCTGCCCAATACGTTTAAATCCGGAGGAGGAGATCATATCTCAAAGTTTGTCGCTGGAGCAGGTGGAGGGAGTTCCAGGATATCACTCCACTGTTGGGGACTGGTAAGTGTGTTTTATCTCATATTTGCTGTGTATCATGGGAGGGGGTAGAAGTGAACATATGAGGGGGTAGAAGGGAACATGTAACAAGTGTGTTTTATCTCATATTTGCTGTGTATCATGGGAGGGGGTAGAAGGGAACACGTGACATGTGTGTGGCTCCAGCAACATGTGTTTTTTTGTGTCATCCACAGATGTTGAGGATGAAGCTGGGCCGTCGTCGGCTGCAGGGCGACCCACGCCATCCCCACATCATCATGGGGTCCAGTCAGGCCCCATGGAGATACTGGGCATGTTGGTGGAGGAGGAGAGTGAACATAGGCCAACTATGGAGGAGGAAGTGGAGGAGGAGTCCATTATCCTCCACCTGGAGGACTCTGTCTTCTTCCAGGAGGATCCCACCATCCCTGACCTCCCCACCACCCCCCCGACCATCACGTCATCCCCCTCCAGGGCAAGCCCCTCCAGTGTCCCTCCCTCCAGTGTCCCTCCCTCCAGTGTCCCTCCCTCCAGTGTGACCCCCTCCCCTTCTTCTACCTCAGTACGGGCCCCAGCCTCTCCTCCCAGGAAGGCTCTTTGCAAAACGAGGGGTGTACCCTCCGTCCTCCGAGAATGTCTGCAGGAGGAACAGGGCCGGCAGACCCGCCATCTAGGGGACATGGTGGGTGATTTGAGGCGGGTGGCGGACAGCCTGGCATCCTCCTCTGTGCAGCAGGCCCTCACCCTGCATGCTGACCGGGGGAAAAGAGACACCGAGAGCCTGGAGGAAGTCAGCGCAAACTGTGGAGCCATGGTCACCTGCATGGTAGAGCAGCAGGGCGCCACCGCTTTGCTCACAGCGGAGGTGAGCAGGTTGGCAGGTGCGGTGGAGGCCAACACTGCCGCTGTGGGGGGAGGAGGGGAGACTAACCCGGCGGCACCAGAGGAACACTACCACCCGGCAGCTGCGGATGTTGGCACAGATCCCTTGGTGCTCAGATAAGGAGATTTTTCTATTTAGTTTGATTATGCTCATATGTTATTTTTTTTGGGGATATTTATTTTTTGCTCAGATTATGAGCTTTTATATTTTTTATTTATGCTCAAAGTTTGAGTTTTTATTTTATTTTGTAGTGCCTACACACGGTGAGGAGTGTATACTACAGTGTGACTGGTGTGTGAATGGGGGGGGGGTGTCACTCCTGCTGGAAAAGGGGTGTCACCCTCTGCCATGTGAAAGGTGTATGAATGGACAGCAACATAATTGGAGCCTTGACGCAGCGTTGCTGCTCCCTAATACCATGGGGTATCATTGGGTCTAATCCAATTTTGGGTGCATGTGGGGTGTGTGTGCTAGGGACCACAGTGGTGTGCACGCGTGCATTCTACTTGTGACATGATTAATGTGTGTGTTTAACGTGCAAAGAGACGTTCCACGAGACCACTCCTGACTGCTCTTCCCTCAGTAGACCGGGTAGAGTTGCTTGGGGGGGGGGGGTTGTGTGGTTCGGGGGTCAGGTCATCACGTATGTCAATCTGCAGGCCCCTTCTCTCGGCAAAGTTGTGCAGAATACAACATGCCCCGATGATCTTGCATACAAAGTTTGGGGAATACAACAGGGTCCCCCCGGATTTATCCAGGCATCTGAAACGGGACTTAAGGATGCCAAATGTGCATTCCACCACTGCACGGGTACGTGCGTGAGCTTCATTATATCTTTCCTCTCCTGGGGTTTGGGGGTTCCGGAATGGGGTCATCATATGGGGTCCCAGTGCATATGCTGCGTCACCTGGAAGGGAAAAGACAGGAGGATGTTAGTCATGCATGTGCCCCTCGTGATGTCTGCATCATGGGGGGGGACAGTCATACCTGACACCCATGTCACTCACCAATCAGCCAGCTGTCCCCATACACGTTCTGTTCAAATTCGGTGGGGATGGGGCTCTGACGGTAGATGAAGCTGTCATGACAGGACCCGGGGTGTTTGGCACGGACATGCCATATGAGGCCATGGGCATCCACTATGACCTGGACATTGATGGAATGCCAGTGCTTCCTATTACAGTATATATGCTCTAGGTCACGGGGGGGCCGTAGTGCCACATGGGTACAATCAATGGCCCCCACAGTGCATGGGAATCTGGCAATTTGATAGAAATCGGTGATTGCCTTCTGCCGCTGGACCTCCTGGGTGGGTTTGATGAACTGGTGGGACATGCGTCTCAGGATTGCGGGGACAACCTGGTGCACACACTTGCTCATGGAGGATTGGGACATCCCAGCCACCATTCCACCTGTGCGCTGAAAAGATCCACTTGCCAGGAAATGCAGGGTTGCCACTACCTTGACCAGTGGCTCCACTGCATGTCCACGATGTGTCTGGCTGGTGATGTCATCATGCAGGATTGTGGCTAATTCCAGGATGACTTCAGGGCTGAATCTAAACATGCGATACACCTCCAAATCACTCATGTCAAAGATGTTCCTGCGCACTCGGTATATCCTCTCCCGTGCCCTCCTACGAGTCGGTTCACTCAGTAGTATTGCTAGAACCATGGCTGCCCCTGGCATGTTGGCACACCAATGTGAGGTCCAGAAAGTGTGGGTGCTCTGCTTGTTCAGCTCGTCCGTATTGGTAGTGCTGTAGTTGCTCTCCAGCTGACCTGTGGCCATCTGTTGCTAACTTGCCCCTGCTTTTATAATGTGCAAGTTTGCCCGGGCCGAACAGCTTGCGCGCTTGTTGTGCAAACTGTGCCTCACACGCGCAGGTTTTTGAATCAGCGTTAGTTCCTCATTTGCATATTTGCTGAGGGAAAACAATGAGAGCGCAAGTTGCACCCTGCGCAAAAATTCCCATTAATTGCGCCGGGGCAGAGAAACTGCGTCCCTTGAAAAATGCCTAATTTCAGGCTTAGCTTGTTTTCTGGGTCATCCGCATATTTGCCTGGGCGCAAATCCGTACTTGCGCGGCGCATATCGCGATTGCGCCCGCGCAAGTCGTACCTGAATCTGGGCCACTGATCATTGTATTCACAGGCAGAACACAATAACACTGCAGGTGTGATTCCCCCATCCACAGGTCAGCAGGTGAGAGGGTGTGTGGGGACAGGCTGGGGAGAGATACTAGTCAGTCCCTGGGAAGGCCCTGGCTAGTACCAGAGCCAGATACACACAGGTTACATACGCCACGATCGTTAGAGCGAGAGCAATAATTCTAGCACTAGACCTCCTCTGTAACTCTGAACATGTAACCTGTAAAAAAAGTTAAAGCATCACTTAGGACAGTGGTCATCAACCCTCAGGGCCCACTAACAGGCCAGGTTTGCAAGATAACGGAAATACATCACAGGTGATATCATTTGCTGCTCAGTGACTGCAGTATTCTAGTCTGCATCTCCCCAAGGTAATACATAAAACCTGGCATGTTAGTGGGCCCTGTGGACAGGGTTGATGACCGCTGGCCTAGTATACAAAAAAAATCGTGCTAACTTTAGTGTTTTTTATATATATATATATATATATATATATATATATATATATATATATATATATATATATATATATATATATAATGTTTGAGGGTTCTGAGTAATTTTCTAGCAAAAAACAAAAGATGATTTTTACATGTAGAAGAGAAGTGTCAGAATTGGCCTGGGTGACAAGGGGTTAATTACCATAAGTAATATACAAATAATTATTATAAGCCCTGTGATCTCATCCTCTCAGTCTGCTGCTGCAGAGTGTCAGCTTGTATTTAAACTGGTCGCTTTGTATGTAGCTTCTGACAGGCTGTGCAAGCAGCCCCGTATCTCCGGAACCATAAATTATATCAGCCCCATATTTTTAACAGTCGTGGGGTGAGTCTACAGGTACATACCCCCAAATGTGTAGTCTCTGTGACCCCTGGTCGCTGAGCTACAATCCTCGAAGTCGATCTTTATTTTTTTTAAATGGGCCTATCTTGAGGAAGGGGCCTGGAGCTGCAGCTCCATCAGCCCCTATGTTAATCCGGCCCTGGTCCCCCTGTCCCTAAGCTTGATGGTCCTTCCTGCTGCCTGGACCAATACTTTGGCTGTGCTAACCATATCGCTGCCTGTAATGACCCAGGACTTTATGGACTATGGGCCAGATCCACAAAGATCTGCCTATCTTTAAGGAGGCATAGCGTATCTCAGTGGGAATGCGCCATCCGTGGGGGTATCCCAGTGCGCATGCTCGAAATCACGTCGCAAATAGTCAATGCTTTCGACGTGATTGTAATTTATGCAAAACCCTATTCGCGAACGTTTTACGCAAACAAAGTAAATGACGGAAAATTCGACGCTGTCCCGACGTCCATACTTAACATTGCGTATGCCTCATAGAGCCAGGGGTAACGTTACGCCGAAAATAGCCTTAAGTAAACGACGTAAAAAAATGCGCCGGGAGGACGTACGTTCTGAGAATCGGCGTATCTAGCTAATTTGCATACTCTAAGCGGAAATCAACGGAAGCGCCACCTAGCGGCCAGCGTCAATATGCACCTAAGATCCGACGGCGTACTAAGACGTACGTCAGTCGGAGCTAGCCCACATTCAGGTTGTCTTTATCAATAGATACGCCAACGTAACTTCTCTGTGGATCTGGTCCTATGTTTCTTTCTGCTGCCTGGACCAATACTTTGGCTGTGTTGACTATTTCTCTGCCTGCTGCCTCTACTGACTATGGACAGTATTTCTGCCTGGACATCTCTGCCTGCTGCCTGGACCTGTGCTTTGGCTGTGCTGACAGTATCTCTGCCTGTCTATTCCTGCCTGCTGCCTCGACGATTGTTTTTGCTGTCACTGACCACATCCCTGCCTGCTGCCTGGACCGATGCTCTCCTCTGTGGACCACTGCACTACTAAAACCACAGGTAATATTTTGTTATTTGGTATGTACCTGCTATGTGTTAGATATATGAAGGGCCTTCAAAAATGTGATCGGTAGTCAGAAAATTATGGCCCGGATTCAGAAAGGAGTTACGTCGGCGTATCTCCAGATACGCCGTCGTAACTCCGAATGCGGGCCGTCGCATCTCGGCGCCTGATTCATAAAATCAGATATGCCTTAAAATTGTCTAGATACGAGCGGCGTAAGTCTCCTACGCCATCGTATCTTAGGGTGCAATATTTACGCTGACCGCTAGGGGCGCTTCCCAAGACTTCCGCGTCGAATATGCAAATTAGGTAGATACGCCGATTCAGAAACGTACGTCCACCCGGCGCATTTTTTTACGTCGTTTACGTAAGGCTTTTTCCGGCGTAAAGTTACCCCTGCTATATGAGGCGTACGCAATGTTAAGTATGGACGTCGGGCCAGCGTGAAATTTTTCGTCGATTACGTCGTTTGCGGAAGTCGTTCGCGAATAGGGCTGTACGTAAGTTACGTTCACGTCGAAAGCATTGACTATTTGCGGCGTAATTTGGAGCATGCGCACAGGGATACGTTCATGGACGGCGCATGCGCCGTAAGTCAAAAACTTAATTTACGTGGGGTTAGCCTTGATTAACATACAACACGCCCACTGCCTGGATAATTTGTATTACGTGGGCTTACGCGGGACCACATACCCTACGCTGCCGTAACTTAGGGTGCAGGTTCTTTCTGAATACAGAACCTGCCCCACTAGGTTACGGCGGCGTAGCGTATCTGATATACGCTACGCCCGCACAAAGTAATGCCGGGCTGTCTGAATCCGGCCCTATATGTGTAATTTTTTGCTGCTAGAATGCCTGAAGGTGCTATTTGGATGTTGGGCCTCTGTATATGGCTATGCTGTATAAACATCTCACACATGTGGTATTGTTATACTCAGGAGGAGTAGCAGAATGTATTTTGGGGTGTCATTTTTGCTATGTACATGCTATGTGTTGGAAATATTTTATAAATGGACAACTTTGTTAAAAAAAAAAATGTGTTTTAATTTTTTTCCCACGTTTTCCGAAAACGTCTGGAAAAAAATGAAGGGCCAGATCCACAAAGATCTGCCTATCTTTAGGCAGGCGTAGTGTATCTCAAATACACTACGCCGCCGTAACTTAGAGCGTACTTTCCGTATCCAGAAAGAATTTGCGCCGTAAGTTACGGCGACGTAGTGTAAATGTGTCGGCGTAAGGGCGCGTAATTCAAATGACTAAGATGTGGGCGTGTTTTATGTTAATTCATCTTGACCCCACGTAAATGACGTTTTTTTTAACGGCGCATGCGCCGTCCATGGGGGTATCCCAGTGCGCATGCTCGAAATCATGTCGCAAACAGTCAATGCTTTTGACGTGAACGTAATTTACGCAAAGCCCTATTCGCGAACGTTTTACGCAAACAACGTAAACGATGGAAAATTCAACGCTGTCCCGACGTCCATACTTAACATTGCGTACGCCTCATAGAGCCAGGGGTAACGTTACGCCGAAAAAAGCCTTACGTAAACGACGTAAAAAAATGCGCCGGGCGGACGTACATTCTGAGAATCGGCGTATCTAGCTAATTTGCATTCTCTACACGGCAATCAACTGAAGCGCTGCCTAGCGGCCAGCGTAAATATGCACCTAAGATCCGACGGCGTACTTAGACGTACGTCAGTCGGATCTAGCCCACATTCAGGCGTATCTTGTTTTGTGGATACAAAACAAAGATACGCAGGAGCATCCTAGATACGCCGACGTAACTTCTTTGTGGATCTGGCCCAAACTGTTCAAAAGACTCATTGGGGCAGATTCAGGTACTTGCGCTGCGGCGTAACGTATCTCATTTACGTTACACCGCCGCAAGTTTTAAGCGCAAGTGCTTGATTCACAAAGCACTTGCCTCTAAACTTGCAGCGGCGTAGCGTAAATCCGTCCGGCGCAAGCCCGCCTAATTCAAATGGGGCGTGTATCATTTAAATTAGGCGCGTTCCCGCGCCGAACGTTCTGCGCATGCTCCGTTTGGAAATTTCCCGCCGTGCTTTGCGCGAAATTACGGCGCCCCAATGTGTTTTTTGAACGGCAACATGCGTTACGTCCTTTCGTATTCCTGGACGTCTTACGCAAAAAAAAAAAATTTTTTAAATTCGACGTGGGAACGACGGCCATACTTTAACATGGCTGGTCTAATTTTACACCACCTAAATAGCAGCCCTAACTTTGCGACGGGAAAAGCTGACTAGCGACGACGTAAGAGAATGCGACGAACGCGCGTACCTTCGTGGATCGCCGTAAACTGCTAATTAGCATACTTGACGCGGAAAACGATGCAAACTCCACCCAGCGGGCGCCGAAGTATTACACCTAGGATCCGAAGGCGTACGAAGCCGTACGCCTGTCGGATCCTAGCCAAAAGCCGTCGTATTTTGGTTTGAGGATTCAAACTAAAGATACGACGCGGCAAATTTGAAAATACGCCGGAGTATCATTAGATACTCCGGCGTATTTCTTCTGTGAATCTGCCCCATTGTTCTCGCTCTAACGATCGTGGTGTATGTAACCTGTGTGTATCTGGCTCTGATACTTCCAGTGCCTACCCAGCCACTGACTAGTATCTCTCCTCAGCCTGTCCCCACACACCCTCTCACCTGCTGACCTGTGGATGGGGGAATCACTCCTGCAGTGTTATTGTGTTCTGCCAGTGCGTACAATGATCAGTGTTGCTAACTATAGCTGGCAGCACTGATTGTTTTGGGAAAAACCTAAGGCCCCATACACACGTCCGGATCTGTCCGCTGATACTTGTCCGCGGACCAGTTGCAGCAGACAAGTTCGGTCGTGTGTACGGCCTATCGGACCGTTTTCCGGCGGACATTTGTCCAGCCGACCGTTTTCCAGCGGACAAAAATTTCTGGAAACCGTCGGACATCGTCGGATATCCGGTCGTCCGATCGGCCGCCATCCCTCGCATGCGTCGAATCATTTCGACGCATGCGTGGAAGCATTGACCTTCCAGCGTCGCGCACGTCGCCGCGTCATTGTCGCGGCGCGGACATGTCACTGCGCTGTCTGTCCGCGCGGATTTCAGTTTGATGGTGTGTACAACCATCAGACCGAAATCTCCCAGCGGACATGTCCGATGAAAACGGTCCGGCTGACCATTTTCATCGGACTGTCCGCTGGTGTGTACGAGGCCTTACAGGCTGGCTGTACTCAAGTCGATTAATAGATTGACTTGTGTAAAACCAGCTAGCCCATACATAGATCGACTATGGCTGGTCTCTGCATAATTGGCGTAATTTCAATCCATGTATGACCCGCTTAACCACTACGCAGTCCCTAAATATCCTTCCACTCCTGTACATAGTGCTCACTGTCATACTCTCCACAATCCTCTCCTGTACATAGTGCCCACTGTCATACTCTCCACACTTCTCTCCTATACATAGTGCCCACTGTCATACCCTACACACTCCTCTCCTGTACATAGTGCCCACTGTCATACCCTCCACACTCCTCTCCTATACAGAGCGACCACTGTCATACCCTTCACACTCCTCTCCTGTACATAGTGCCCACTGTCATACCCTCCACACTCCTCTCCTATACAGAGCGCCCACTGTCATACCCTACACACTCCTCTCCTGTACATAGTGCCCACTGTCATACCCTCCACACTCCTCTCCTATACAGAGCGCCCAATGTCATACCCTTCACACTCCTCTCCTGTACATAGTGCCTGCTGTCATACACTTCTCTCCTGTACATAGTGCCCACTGTCACACCCTCCACACGCCTCTCCTGTACATACTGCTCACTGTCATACCCTCCACACTCCTCTCCTATACATAGCGTTCACTGTCATACCCTCCACACTCCTCTCCTATACATAGTGCCCACTGTCATACCCTCCACACTCCTCTCCTGTACATACTGCCCCATCATACCCTCCACACTTCTCTCTGTTACATACTACCCTCTGTCATACCTCCACACTCTTCCTGTACATACTGCTCATTGTCATACCCTTCACACTCCTCTCCTGTACATAATGCCTTTTGCCGTACCCTTTGCTCTCCTCTCCTGTACATAATGCCCACTGTTAGACCATCCACATTCCTCTCCCTCACCTGCACATACTTCCCACTTATATACCGTCCATACTCCTCCCCTATGTCGCTTACCCACAAAAACAGTTCTTTAAAATTATACTGAATATCCAGCTCTAGAATGGACACACTTTTGTTAGTTCAACTAAAGGAAATCTCAGTTCTCATATTTGTTCTGCCCCATTATTAGTACTCATTTAATTTTGTGATTACTACTATGATGTATAGAGGAACATCGGGGATCTCAGCTACTCTAAATATAGCACTTATATAAAAAAGTGTCCCTGAAAATATTTTTTAAATGTTGGCAACTGTGCACTTAGGCACTGCCCAAGGGCCACTGGGTCAGTAGGGGCCCCATGAGAGGCTCCTGGGATCCTGTGATATTAAAGTGGTAGTAAACTTTCCTGACATTACTACTTTTTAGGCCCTGGGGTAGGTTATGCCACAATGTACAAGTATGCACAGCATATTAGCACATTAGTGTACACTTACATTTTCAGACTGAGCCCTCCAGTGCTGCGCTGTGATGAATCAGGTGGGGCCCGGGCACTTCCATCTTCAACCTTCTGGGCTCTGTGCCTTTGGTCACTTGCCTTGGCCGGGCTGCGTTCATGTCATTCCCACACATTTATTTATTATTTATAAAAGGCCCCACCAAAATCCTCAGCACCAGGCCCATGATGTTCTTAATCTGGCCCTGTCCCCCTCAGATGTCCCCTTTCAGTGCACTTTTAAGTGCACTTGCAGTGAACTTGTAGTGCAAAGTGGATTTGCCTTTCGTAAATAACCCCCAGTGATTCATATTTTTTAAATCTCATAGAGAGGTCGAGAGGAGATTGCGTCCGAGGTACTATGAGTTTGTAATCTTTCTATCTCATTCTGAAAAAAGGCCCAAAAGTAAGTTTCCTTACAATATTCAAATGTTAAGTAGTGAATGTGCTGCATAGGTGAGCCCTATTTCAGCATGTTTTTATCAATGTTCATTTGTGCATATACTGCTGTCATGATTTGTTCATAGCGTATATCACTGTTCTGATTGCAGTGATTACATTAGATGTGCAAGGAAACATGATATTTAAATCATAAATGCGTCATTCTATGTCGTGCTAAATCAATCGTGTCATGTGGTCTGTAAAAATAACCTTTTCTGGTATTGCAATGCAGCACCATCTAGTGGTGATAATTTCACAATACAGCAGGTCGGGGAAAAAATAAAAATGGGTCAATTATAGGCAAGGGAACACAAAAATCAAATAATTTCCAATTGCCAACTAAGTTCACCAGCAGGGGACACAGAATAATCAGCAAAACCATCCCTTATTGTAAAAGATTGTGTTGGACCATACACAGTAGGCCATTCCACGGGTGCTCATTCGTGGGCCAATGTGTCCTGAAAAGGGAAAAAATTATATTTACCTGACGGTAATTTTCCTTTCCTGATGCAAGCATGACAGCATATAGGTATGGGTAGGCCCCTCCCCTTTGCCCAAACACAGGACCGGTTATATTATAAAAGTAGGTCTCCTCCCTGCCTGCAGTATTCTCATAACTTAGTATCACTGCAAAGCCCTTTTTTACATGTTCATTCATTTTATTTTTTTTCAGGAGGGGACCTATATGCTGTCATGCTTGCATTAGGAAAGGAAAATTACCGTCGGGCAAGTATAAAACTTTCCCTTTTCCTGACACAGCATGACAGAATATACGTATGGGATGTACCAAATCACCAGACAACGGGGGTGGGTACTGCTCGAGGGTTTAAAAGGATTAGTTATATCCCAACTAATGACTGAGATGTATTGGAGTTAAGACTGCTGCGTCTACGAGAATGGACTCCTAACGTGTTGAATGTAGATCAGGTCGTAGTTTACATATTAACTCTGGAGGAACTATTTTGGAGTTCCGTCAATGGATGCACAACCAGTTTGGAAGAGCTGTCTCTGCCCTCATCTGATGGATTTGTCCTAGCCATCTAAGCTTTGACTAATTTGATCCGCACCACTGCGATTGTCTTCGCTGGACAGTGAGATTGTCCTTTTCCGATGCCGTTAGGCCTGATGAGTCAATCGTTTTTCTCCTAGAAAAAGGGCAAATTCTATGTCTCTCTTCAACCTTGAATCTATTTTCAATGTTTGTGGAACTTCAAACACTTTAGTTTGGATATGCCAGAAGGATGATGTTCTAACCCAGGTTGCAAAAATACCAACCTTTGAATAGTGTTGAGGAAGAGACTAGAGTCATTTTGCCTGACAATTTCAGCAACAAGGTAGTCTATGATTTAACACTTGGATATTTGAGATCCTTCAAGACCTATTTACCAAAAGAAATACTTATTCCATGTTACTGGCCATATTTAGGATGTCTTGTCCCTCTAAATGGAGAGTGAGATAATGGGGCTGATTTACTAATATCAATGCGCTGCGCCGGTTCATGGCTTAATTAGTACTCCGGATGAAGCCTTAATTAGGCGCATGAACCGGCGTAGCAGCGGGCGCAATGCAAGTAATATGTAAATCCGCCGCCGAACTCCCTATAGAAGTCTATGGGAGAAATCAAAAGTGTTCATTTTAAAGGTTAATATGTAAGTTTTGTCCTAAAAAGTAAAGTATATAATATATACGGGAAGAAAAAAATTGCGCTAACCAAACAAAATAAGTATTAACTGAATAAATAGGAGGCAGCAATGGCGTGATCTAACACAAAATAATAGAAAAAAGTAAAAATTGCGCCAGCCTGATGATATAACATTCAAGTCCTTTTTAAACCACAGAAAATAAATCAATGGTAAAAGTCCATGCGATGTAACACTGAAAAGCTGGAACAGACAACACCCGGTGCACTGATGACAAAGTGATCCACCACCACACAGACTGAGGCTTACCAGAAATAAACCAATCACCAGCGTTAATAATGGTCTCAGCAGATATCCAGAGTGTAACCCCAAGCCAGGATGAGATGTGCAGCATAGATCATAACAATAATATATCCACGGAGGGATGAAACAGACTTGACGCAGACAAATCCTCTTAGGCTTTTCCGGAAACTCATCCGTTGTGGATATGACTCCTTCCAATGATGTTTCAGTTAAAACGTTTTAATTTAAAAACATAAAGGCAAATTTAAACGTGCAGGAAATGTTGGAGTCCAGTTTCATGCCCCAGTTGAAGTCTGTGATGACGAAACCGGTCGGGTTTATTGGACTCTTGACATTTCATTGCGCATCAGACCTGATTACTCTCTGCTGTGGTTTTCCTGCATGAAGTTGTGGAATTTTTACTGTTTTTTTTTATCTATACCCATTTTTGTATTTCCTGTTTTGGATACCTTTGAAGTGCAATAATTTTTGTTTTTGCCTTTATGTTTCTAAATTAAAACATTTTTACACCATGAGGAGGTGTTTCCTCTTTTTTTCTCTCTCCTTTTGAATTGGAGATCTTTGGAGCATTCCCCCATACCATCCCATTTGAAGATTCCTGTGGCTATTTATACCAGCATACCTTTGAATTTTACCTGGAACATCATTGGAAGGAGTCATATCCACAACGGTGTCCAAGGAGGGCGTTTGGCCCAGACAAGCCTTTGGGATCCACCCACCGTACGGTGAGCTGTGGGTCAACATCAGCTGGTAAGAGTATTTAAACCTTACTTATATGCCAAGGAATATCCACCAGGAGATGTGGTGTGTCTGACAGAGGGGAAAATGTACCTTGATACATCCATGAGAATCTAAAGACCATCTTTATACACATATGGGACTAGACTTTCCATGTATCTGTTCTAGCACAGATTCACTTGCTTCTTGATTGAATTTTTTTTCACTCCATTGTATTGATTCACAGCATTTTCATTCATATAATAATTTTGGTAACATATGATTTTTTTGCACAGGGTTTAATATCTACACTTGGATTGGATGTGAGATCCATCCCATTAGGTGATTGTATCACACTTGTGAACCACCCTGACAGGTGGATTACTTATTACTTTAATCTTTTTGGCGCTGCATTTTTTCTTTTTCATTCTATATCTTTTATCCATTGATGTGTTGGCCGCCTTAATCATTATTAGTCACAGAGATTTCTATATTTCCATATTTATCACCATCCGATATTGTTAGTGTTTAGCGCAATATATTATATACTTTAATTTTTTTCACTTGGATTTGTTTATATTGCTGCCATTCCAAGATGGATGTTTTTGATTACCGCACTAATCGTACATTTAACACTGAAGGTGTATTCACTGCTCTTAAAACAGATTCTGAAATGGGTGGCCTTTTCATTAGGCTTAAGAACGTGATGACCTCAGAGCTCCATCTACAATGGGATGTAGCGTTCTTAGAACAATATGTGAAAGAACGCATGGTCCCTAGAGGACTTAGGTGGGATGTGTATCCCCAACAGGGAGAGTTAGATTTGGAGTTCTGGTTTCAATTTCTTAATTTACAGGGAATATAATATCCCTTTTAAACTTCCTTATTGAAAAGAAAAAATCCTGGATGTTAATTTTAGATAGAGAGGTGAAGGAGATTAAAGAAAAACTCCTCCCGTCTAAAACCACAACTGAGTATACCGCACTGTCTACCAATTTGAGAAATCATTTGGAGAAAGAGGAACGGGAACAAAAAACTAAAAAACAGAAAAAGTATGCAAGGGATTTTGCCGACTATGGGACTTGTTCTGTCTTTAGTTGGCAAAATAAGGAAAACGTAGGGACTACTACTGATCCCTCTAGTACAGGTATGGAGGTATCTCAGCCCTCCACTAGTGAGGTTAAAGTCCTTTTGTTCTCCCAGCCTGCACCAGCCCCTATGTCTTCCACAAGAGACACAGGACATAACAATCGATCGGGACCTAGAACTCCTAATCGTCCGAAAGGAGGTCCCCCTCCTCATAATAGGGGGAGAGGTAAAGGACCTCGGGGATCCCACTATCCAGGGGATCACCCCCGAGACCATTACACATATGATCAGTCCCCCCATGGAAGGAGTGGCCCCAATGACTATACTTCTAGGATATAATGGGACACCAGGAAGAAGTGGAGGTGGACCTCACACACCAAGGTATGATTATCCATCAAGACCTCATGATTCATACTATGGCTATATGGAGAGAGAGGATGATTATTTTAACAGACCCCCATATAGTTATAACCAAAGTCAACCTAAATCCACCCACCCAGGGGATTTTCACAGGGGAGAGGGGAGTCACCCCAAAGGTGGAGAACAAAGCGGGGGTCAAGAGGGGGGCGGCGCGCCCGGAAGAAAAAGGCCAAGAGTATAGCCGGGACCGGCATTTTTAACCTAAGTCAGACTGAGTTCACCGAAGCAGAAAAAATAGTGTTGGACAAAGGTTTAAAATTTGTCCCTCCGAAAGGTCTCAATAAGTTTAATACATTTATCAATGTGCAAAAATTTGTGCGAAAGTTGAGTATCCAAAGATATTTAATTTCCAATCCTATAAGACCCAACCTCCCCGGAGGTTTCAACCCAAGTGATACACACAGGACTTTCAAATCCATCCCTTTTTAACCCCCCCTGCCCAATGGCACCTAGTATTAAGGTTTTCAGAGACTTGGTCCTGAAAGATCTAGATGAACTCCCTGTGAAAAAGTTCTACTCGGATCCTAGCATAAAGAATGGTTTGAAATCTTTGTGCGAAAGGAAAGATCTTGTAGTTCGTCCAGCGGACAAAGGAGGGGGTATTGTGGTTTTGGATAAATCTGCTTATAACGAGGAAATGTACAAAATCTTGGGGGATCACCATACATATGTAAAACTTCCATCCAATCCCACGGCCAGTTTCACAGTCTCTTTGAAGAAACTTGTGGATAAAGGGGGAAAGAAAGGAATACTTGACAAAAAAAAACGATGTTATCTGGTCCCTAAGGTTCCGCGCATCCCAGTGATGTACTATCTGCCAAAGATACACAAGAACAGCACCTGCCCTCCGGGGTGACCAATCATCAGCGGAATCAATTCGGTGACTTCGAGGTTGGGGAAGTACATCGATTTCCACCTTCAGCCTTTCGTTAAAAGTATTCCCTCATATCTGAAGGACACACGGCATACCATTGCCAAATTACAGGAAGTGGTGTACACGGATGACATTTTGCTTGTTACAGCTGATGTGGCGTCTCTGTACACCAGTATAGCTCACCATCTGGGGTTCCAGGCGGTGGAGTGCTTTCTGGATAGAGCCGTGGACCTCCCCATGATACAAAAGATGTTCATCATGGACCTCCTTAGATTCGCCACCACGCACAATTATTTCTGGCATGGTGGCAAGTTCTATTTGCAACAAAAGGGGGTGGCGATGGGAGCCAAGTTCGCTCCCAGTTTGGCCAACATCTTCATGGCCAAGTGGGAGGAGGATGTCGTCTATGCTCTCGAGCGACCGGAGATACTTGTAAAAAAAACGGAAAAAACACTGCGCTAAACAAAAAATTGAAAATGCTGCTAGTACCAAAAATATAGATACAAATATTTAAACAAAATAAAGAAAGGAAGAGGTACAGCCAGTGCTGGGACAAGGTCATTTGGTGCCCAGGGCGAAGGAGGCAAACTGCGCCCCCCCCCCAATTATCGTCGCCGTTGTGACTATCTGTGCCTCTCTCAGCACATATTCCCCCACACCGTTACAGTGCACTCCTCTCTGCACAACCTCAGGCTTTGGCAATCCTTCACCTCTTCTGACGGTCACCAGTCTCTATGGAGCAGAATTGTGCTCAAGGGCTCGAGGGCAGCAGCAGTGGTACACACACATCCCCCCAGATCTCCTCCATGTTCCAATCCCTCCAGATCCCCCCCTCTGCACAAATCCCCCCAGATCTCCTCCATGTACAAATCCCTCCAGATCCCCCCCTCTGCACAAATCCCCCCAGATCTCCTCCATGTACAAATCCCTCCAGATCCCCCCCTCTGCACAAATCCCCCCAGATCTCCTCCATGTACAAATCCCTCCAGATCCCCCCTCTGCACAAATCCCCCCAGATCTCCTTTCTGTACAAATCCCTCCAGATTCCCCCTCTGCACAAATCCCCCCAGATCTCCTCCATGTACAAATCCCTCCAGATCCCCCCTCTGCACAAATCCCCCCAGATCTCCTCCATGTACAAATCCCTCCAGATCCCCCCTCTGCACAAATCCCCCCAGATCTCCTCCATGTACAAATCCCTCCAGACCCCCCCTCTGCATACATTCCCCAGCTCTCCTTTCTGTACAAATCACCCCAGATCCCCCTCTGCGCACATCCCCCCAGATCTCCTCCATGTACAAATCCCTCCAGACCCCCCCTCTGCACACATCCCCCCAGATCTCCTCCATGTAAAAATCCCTCCAGATCCCCTCTCTGCATACATTCCCCCAGCTCTCCTCCATGTACAAATCCCTCCAGATCCCCCCTCTGCACACATCCCCCCAGCTCTTCTCTCTGCTAACCCCCCCCCTTTTCACTGTTCTCTCTCTCAGCACATATTCCCCCTCCCCCACACCTTTACAGTGCACTCCTCTCTGCACCTCAGGCTTTGGCAATCCCTCACCTCTTCTGACGACCACCACTCTCTATGGTATGCACAGGCTTTTTTTTTCTTACTTCAGCTGAGTACAGAGAGCTCTGCCTGCTGCCTGTAGCACAGAGCTGAGGAGGAGTTTCAGAGCTCCTCGGCTTCATGCTGCAATGTATCAGTAGTGGCAGCAAGCAGGGACAAGCTGCCTCTGGAATCACTAGCTTACAGTGCTGGGAGCAGAATTGTGCTCGAGGGCAGCAGCAGTGAGTGCCCAGAGCTAACAGAGAAAAGCCTGGAGAGGAGAGGGCTGCCAGAGGGGAAAAGTCCTGGTGATACACACACTTCCTTACTGAACTTCTGCTGGTCCCTCCTCAGCGGCTCCTCCAGTAGTTTCGGCAGCAGCTCTCTTCTCTCCTCCTATCCCACCTCCGGCTGTGAGTGATGTCACGCTTCTGGGACAGGACTACAAATTCCCTTCATAGGGGGAGAGAAGGAGCAGCGCTGACAGGTATGGCTGGTGTGGACTGTGTAGGCTTGTGCTGGGTGCAGGAGCGCACTCAGCACATAACAGTAGTAAGTTACAGATGACTACTAGTGGCGCCGGCTAGTGTGTACAGTAAAGCACACTGGCGGCACTTCACCTGCGCCCCCCTCCTGCCCGCAAATGGTAGCGCTCAGGGCATCCGACCCTTCCGCCCCTGCCTTGTACCGGCCCTGGGTACAGCGCAAATTCTAGTGTATAGAAATTCTGATGTGATACCAGAAAATTCCCGACGTGACACAAATAAGTGAAGGTGACACAAAATCGTAAGGTCAATTGCTATGCATCACTGAAACTAAACAATTGACTATAAATAAAAATGCACGTGAAAAGCAAAAATAACTTGTAAATGGAAAACAATATATGAATGTGTATAAAATCTGTGAATGAATGAGATTGTGCAAGCAAAAAAGACTACAGGTGAGGTATTAGTCCATATGCTCCCAGATATCTTAAAGAAAACTTCTTTAGAAGAATGAACTTCACAGCGAATGTCTTCAGAAAAAAGGATAGTACAGGGCTGACACAACCTTCCACCAAGGCACACCTGAGTGACAAAACAATGCCCTTACCAGATGTGGAGACCACAACGGTGGTCAGACTGGACCTGGGTATATTTAGAGTCACCCAAATGACTGTATGTAGCACACTGGATCTGCTTCAAGCTATTTCCCATCAGTCAGAACGGATGAATGGCTCAGATGCAAAAAGAAAAAGGGCCCATAGTGCAACTTTGCAAAACAATTTAATGATCAAAGTAAAATATTGCACTTACAGATAGGTGGAGAATCATAAGCCCAATAAGGTGCACAAAGTGCGGTTTCAAAAGCTGGATCTCGGCGTCCTCTATGGCTTCCCCTTCCTGGGTCAGTTCAGGTTAGCGTGAAAAACGCCAGAGTGCAGGCCACGCCTATGCATTTCGTCATACGTGACGTCGTCTGGGACTGGCTGCTCTAAATATACCCGGGTCCAGTCTGACCACCGTTGTGATCTCCACATCTGGTAAGGGCATTGTTTTGTCACTCAGGTGTGCCTTGGTGGAAGGTTGTGTCAGCCCTGTACTATCCTTTTTTCTGAAGACATTCGCTGTGAAGTTCATTCTTCTAAAGAAGTTTTCTTTAAGATATCTGAGAGCATATGGACTAATACCTCACCTGTAGTCTTTTTTGCTTGCACAATCTCATTCATTCACAGATTTTATACACATTCATATATTGTTTTACATTTACAAGTTATTTTTGCTTTTCACGTGCATTTTTATTTATAGTCAATTGTTTAGTTTCAGTGATGCATAGCAATAGACCGGAGATACTTCTCTGGGCTCGGTACATAGACGACATCCACCTCCTATGGAGAGGAGACTGAGAGTCCCTGGATGAGTTTATGACTGATCTTAACTGTAACCAAGTAGGGATCAGCCTATCATATGAGGCCAGTTTTTCCAGCATTAATTTTTTGGATTTGGAAATTTTCGTACAGAATAACCAGCTAAAGACAAAAACCTATTTTAAGAAGACGGACCGGAATGGTTTTATTCTGGTGGACAGCTGTCACCATCCGTCTTGGCTGAACTCAGTACCATGGAGTCAAATTTTGAGAATTAGACGTAATTGCTCCGATTTGGGAGACTTCCGGGAGCAGGCCAACGTTCTTAAAACCAAATTCGTTGATAAAGGGTATTCTGAGAGGACCATTGAGGAGGAAATAGAGAAAATCTCGAATATTGACAGGTCAACACTAACTATAGAGAAAATTAAAGTGGCGCAGGACAACAAGTTTAAAAACTCTTTCTTCACCACTTTCTCGATCCAACACAAACAAATTAAAACCATTGTTCAGAAACATTGGAAATGAGCATACACGGGGAGGATGGCGTGCACGTGCACGTGAGGACGTGACGCGCTCGAGGGCGGGGGGAGTGAAGATCTGTGGGATTGCCGGGTAGGAGGACGGACGAACCGCGCTGACTGGATGCAGCGACGGCGGCTTCCGATCCACACGCCGCACGCTGCCTAAACAACCGGCTGACACCTTGGACGCCACGGACACCACACCAGCGCGGAAGGAGCGGGATGCTGTACCACACGGACCGCAGCAGCCCGCATTACACAGTGCTGTGTAGTCTCACAGGGACACACAGCTGGTAAGGACCGGAGCCGACGGACGGAGACAGAGAGCTGTGAAGGGGAGATAGAAACCACCAGGTATACTCTTAAGGACACCCACCTCCAAATAACACAGATGAAAGGGTCAGTGCGCAGGTTCATACACTCCCTTGGAAGAACAGAGGTAAGGTGGGGGAAATCCCCGGCGGTGAAGATCATGAAGGTATGAGAATAATGTCAATGCTGTAAACGATCTGGCGCTATTTAGATGTCACCTAATTTCCTGGAGAGTAAAGTTTGCTAAGTTACTGCCAAGATGTGATAAAACTGAGTATAAGTACTGATTGGAAAACCTGCAATGTATGTAATACCCTTAACCATTAATATTTTTGGGATTCCCCTGGTCTATTACCCTAGAGGACACAGCTGCACATAATTAGGGGAAAAGTCTGTGGAAGGACAATTGATCCACACTGAGGGAAATAAGCTGGGACAGGGACAGAGTCTGTCTGCATCTACTCCCCCCTAGCCGAGCGGGCTCTAGAAACATTGACCTAACGGCTAAGGAGAACCAGTAGGGGGGAAGAGGTGAATTTTAAATGTCTAGTACATATCTCAAATCCCAGGAAGGCTAAGACGGATTATTTTGGTCTGCAGAGTATGGTATGACATAAGTGATTATAGTACATAAGAATAGAGGATTGATGCTCAGGTGGAGGAGAACTCCAAGAAAATCAGTCAGATAGTGCAAAACCATCTGGAAGACCGTTGCCATTGGTAACTGGACGGTATAGCCCATGGACACGCTACTAGATGGAGTGGACTACATATATCTTTTCTGAAATATCTAGAATAGATAAATCTGACATATCCGTACGAACTCAAAACCTTTTTTGCTTCCTCCCTAAAGGTCCCCAAAGGTCCCAAGTAAAAAGGGGATGGATAAAGCCACATTAACGGATAAAACAGGACTCTATATGTATCAACGGGGAAGGATTAGAACAGGCAGGGCTGTATAATTTCAGTTTTGTTCCTTTTTCTTTCACCGTGATATATGAATCCAAAAGTGGGCCCACCCCATCGAACCCTCTAGGTCCGCTGACTGCAGGATAACAATAGTCACCCCCTTTTTTTTTTTTTTTTCTTTTTTTTCGGAGACTACGATTTGCCCACTGGTTCGGAATTTTCCTGCCCAACGTATGGGGTAACTCCCCCCCCCCCTTTTTTTTTTTTCTCACAGGACGTGATGGGGGAAGGAGGAAGAGGGGGAAGGGAAAAAAAGGGTGAAGAAAGGTAATTGAAAAGGGGAGGAAATTTGTCTCTCCGCGGACCACTTTATCTACTTTTCTTGAATGTCCAAATAGTGAATAATAGATAGGGAAATCCGGCCTATTTATACCCTCTGCGGACGCTGACATCATATACCTGAACCTGACCGGACAGGGCCTTTATATTGGAGTTTTGCATAATCTTGATGAGAGTAAGAGGCCAAGCTGGGGAAGAGAATCAGAAGGAAAGAGACTAATATGAGCAGAATGGCGAGTAGATCAACAAAAGGGGGACCTCCAACTACCCCAAGTAATATAACAGCAACAAGCTCAATAAGGCCATTTGTGACCAGAGGGGAAAGCCCGTGTACCTCCGGGGTCCAGGGAGCAACAAAGCAACAACAAGGGAATAAAGCAAAAAAGATCGAAAATAAGAAACCCCAAAGTGATGCACCCCGAGAAACATCTATAGAATTAAAAGAAGAAGGACTCATAGGAAGTGATCTAGAAAGTAGCAGGAGGGCAGAACGAAGTCCAGACACTCAGGCCCCCTCAAAAGGAGAAATGGCAGAGATGTTGCTAAGACTGGAGAACGTGATAAAAAGTGAAATACAGAATTTACGGACCGACTTTGGCCAAATGCTCTCCAGAATAGAAACGGTAGAGGGACAAATAGAGAAACATGAACAAGAATCAAATACACTTAAAGCCCAGATGGACCAGATTCAGTTACAGCAGAGGCATATTCTCTACAAATTAGAGGACCAGGAAAACAGAAACCGGAGACAAAACTTGAGGATAAGGTCTATACCAGAGAAGAGGGGAGAGGACCTCAGGACAATAATGCAGACAATATTTAATCCGCTTTTGGAAAGAACAATCGATAACCCGATTAGGATTGAAAGGGTCCATCGAGTAGGAAATCCGAAAAGAGTGACCTCCGAGCGAACAAGAGATGTCATAATAAGGTTCCAGTTCTACGAAGATAAAGAAGCAATCTGGAAGAAGCTGAGGGGGCAACCCCCAATAGTATTTGAAGGAATGGACCTGCAGATATTCACCGATGTGGCCCCAGAAACCCTGGCAAGGAGATGGCAGTTAAAACCGCTCCTAAAACAGATGATAGATCTGAATATTAAGTATAACTGGGGTTTTCCTGCTTGCCTAATCGGAACAAAGGAGGGGAGATCTGCGACGCTGAGGTTCCCAGAGGACTTAAACGAATTTTGTAGGAAATTAGATATTCAGATCCCTGACATGCCAGGCTGGGGGTAGAGGGGGGGGGGGAAACTCACCCCTCCCCCTCTTTCTCCTGGTTTTTCCCTGGTTGCACCCTTGGTCTTTTCTGGGCCACCTCGGAGACCCTTTTGGTCTTTTCTTTTTCTTTAATTTTTTTTTTTTTTGTTTGTTTTTTCTCAGTTCTTTGTTCGGTCTCCTTACCGTCCGGCAGGATTGGGTCTCTGCCCTCCCCCCCCTCCGGGTGGATAACTGGGAGGAGGGGAGGCAATCTCAGACCCCGCCCAGAATGATCTGAACCAAGAGATGGAAGAGGGTTCAGAGGTCTTTAATAGGCCAAATAGGGGGAGGGGGAGGGAACTAAACGGGAGGGTGGGAGGAGGGGAGGGGGGAAGAGGGGGGAGGGAGATGCCCTGTCTCACCTGGACAACTAGAAGAGAGCGTAAACCATAGAAAGGAAAATTGTAGATCTAGACCGAGGAATAAAAAACAAAAAAAACGAAGATGCCAGTAATAAAATGCCTCTCATACAACGTTAAGGGACTAAATAGCCCAAACAAGAGACATAAGGTGTTGAAGGAACTGAAACATTATAGGGCAGACATCGCATTCCTACAAGAGACCCATTTGACAATAGGATCAAACGTAAGGATGTACTCGCCAGACTTTCCCACTTGGTATTATGGAGATACCATCTCCAAGAGGGCTAGAGGGGTCGCAATTGGGGTAGCCAAGGGTACTAGGTTTGTGCTTACAGATAGACTAACTGACCCAGAAGGGAGATTCCTCTTTTTGAGAGGAAAATTGGAGGAGGAAGAGTATACCATTGTAAACGTATATGCACCTAACATCTCCCCAACGAAATACATATTGGGAATTTTAGGGAAATTAAAAGACTTCAGTAAGGGAAAGATAATACTAGGAGGAGACCTAAACTTCTGTATGGATCCGAAAGTGGATAAATCACACCGGACATTAGAAACTCAGGATACACAATTAAGAAAGGCCAAAGCTAGCTTACATAGAAGTCAGTTAGTGGATACATGGAGGATTTTTAATCCTAGTCAGCGAGACTATACTTTTTATTCCCAGGTGCATGGTAGCTATTCTCGGATCGACCACATCTTCGTCGATCATAGAATGCTGGAGGGGGTGGTCGAGACGAGAATAGAGCCCATGACGATCTCCGACCACGCGCCCATTAGTATATCTATAAAAATCTCGGGCAATCAAAGGCCCTACCAAAGCTGGAGATTAAATGAGGAACTACTGATTGAGGAGAAAAGCGTAACAAGGGTCAAAAAAGAACTAGAAGAATATTTTAAGATAAATGAGACTGAGGAAATCTCGGCGGCTACCCTATGGGATGCCCACAAGGCAGTAATAAGAGGGGTTCTGATCTCTGAAGGAGCAAGGAGAAAAAAGGAAGCAATCAGTAAAAAAGTTAAATTAATAGAGATTTTCAGCCTAGAACAAATACACAAAAAAGAAGGTAAGCAACGAGATGTATACCTAACCCTTGTTAACAAACTAAATAAACTTAAAGATCTCATGGATCAGGAAACAAGAAAAGAATTCAACTTAATAGCAAGGGAAAGATATAGGTGGGGAAATAAAACAAGCAAACATCTTGCTCGGTTGGTGAAAAAAAAAAAATCAAGGAATTATATTGACAAAATTAAAAATGAAAAAGGAGAGGTTGCCCATACAACAAAATAAATCGCCGAAACATTTAGATTATACTATGAAAAATTATACTCAGTAGAACAAAAGATTTGGCAGATAGGAGAGAAAGAAAATAAGATCACAACCTTTTTAAAAGAAGCAAGACTCCCAAAAATTAGTCAAATTGAGGCTGAGGGGATGGACAGGCCAATCACGGAGAATGAAATCAAGTTAGCATTAACAAACTCAGCCTCAGGTAAAAGCCCAGGCCCAGATGGCTTTACAGTAATGTACTACAAAAAATGTAAAGAGATACTATTACCAAGGCTATGTAAGTACTTTAATGGCCTCGGGAAGGGGTACAAATTAAGCAAGGAGGCCTCAGAAGCAATTATCACTGTCATCCCGAAAGAAGGCAAAGACCTGAAAGGATGCTCGGGCTACCGGCCAATATCCTTGCTAAACACGGATATAAAACTGTTCGCAAGGATATTGGCCGGGAGAGTTAAGCAGGAAATGAATAAATTGGTGTATCCAGATCAGACGGGGTTCATCCAGGGGCGAGAGGGGAGAGACAACGGTGTCAGAACACTTTTGATTATCCGGAAAATGAGGACAATGGGGTCCCCAGGTCTACTCCTGTCAATAGACGCAGAAAAAGCGTTCGACAGGGTAGACTGGGGACTCATGCTTTCTACTTTAAAGGAAATGGGGTTTGGCCAGGGGATGATGAACTGGGTGGCTGCCCTTTATCAGTCCCCTATGGCCAAAATTAAAATAAACGGCAGCTTCTCGCAAACATTCCAAATGAAAAATGGAACGCGGCAGGGGTGCCCATTGTCACCACTGCTGTTTGTGTTGTCAATGGAACCCCTGCTAGCCAAGATTCGCAACAGCCAAAAAATAAAAGGGATCAAAATAGGAGAGGAGGAACATAAACTTGCAGCTTTTGCAGACGACGTCCTCTTCTATTTAACTGAACCCAAAACATCAATTCCAAACCTATTAAGCCTTTGCTATGAATATGGAGAAATTTCTAATTTCAAATTAAATATCACCAAAACGAAGATCATGAGTATAAATGTTAGTAAGATAGAAGAAAAATCCCTGAAAATAAACCATCGTTTCGACTGGGTCAGCGAACTTAAATATCTTGGGATCTTGTTAGCCAAATCAATTAAAAAAACCTACGCGATAAATTTTATCCCATTGTTAAACGAAATAAAGAAAGAGACAAAAAGGGTGGAAAACAGAGCAATATCATGGATAGGACGAATCAATTATTGCAAAATGATCATTATGCCAAAGGTCCTATATAAATTCCAGATGATCCCCATAGCCCTCCCGAGAACTTTACTCTCAGCCCTTAACAAATTAATTATGAATTTTATATGGAAGAACAAGAAACATAGGATATCTTCTCAAATATTAAGGCAACCAAAAAAAAAGGGAGGACTCGCCGTTCCGGATGTTAAGAGATACTACGATGCGGTTATATTGACAAGGGTGGTGGAGTGGGCCAGAGTCAATAAAGAAAAAAGGTGGGTAAGTTTAGAAAATGAATTATCACAGGCAAGGTTAGATAAGATAATTTGGAACCCCCCCAAATTCAGGACACTGGACATAAACCTACACGAGATAACAAAAAAGGCACTGAAAACATGGGACATAGTATATAAAAAAATTGAGAAAGAATATAACTCACCTCTCATAGCACTGAAAAACAACGATTTTTTTGCACCGGGTAAGACACAAGTGGGGGGGCATTGGATTAAAAAAGACACTGCACAATTAAGAGACATAATGAGCGAGGGTCACATTAGAACACTGCAGGAGCTAAAACTTAATAAAAATTTAATGGAAATCAATGAGTGGAGGTATCAGCAGCTAAATTATTTTATTCAAGGTCTCCCCCACCCTGTGAGGTCAGGAGACCAGCTGTCAGATTTGGAAAAAATCTGTACCACAGAAAGATCCAAAGGTATTGTTTCAAAACTATATAGGATCCTACTGAAGATGGGGGAGCCGGGTATACCCCCATTCATTGAAAAATGGGAAAGGGAATTGGGCACACAGCGGGATAGGACCACAATAGAGAGAATGTTGACTCTGACCCACTCCTCCGCGGTGGATAACCACACGGCGGAAATGTGCTTTAAATGCCCTAAGATAAAAGAGTACTGGGAAAAAATATTGGGATGCATGGAGGAGATCACAAAGAAAAAGATAAAGATGGACCCATGGGTTGTTTTATTTCACGGGGGAGAAGAAGGCATTAAAAGGTACAGGGAATCACTGATACCGCACCTCCTGAACGCCGCCAAGAGATTAATCCCTAGAAGGTGGCAAGACCCAGACCCCCCTTTAATTTGGGAGTGGATCGACGCGGTCGAAGAAACATACAAAATGGAAGAACTGAAAGAGGGTTTAGAGGGCAATAATATCTTATTAAGCACAAAATGGGAAAACTGGAGGATTTTCAAGAAAACTTGGAGTTACGCAGAAAAGCTAAGGGAAGAATTTTAAATGCTCCCCTAGAAGAATATTAGAAAGATCTACAGGTCTGAAGAAAATGTCTAAGGTGAGACGAGGGGGGGGAGGGGTAAAATTTTTTGAAATGGTCAAATTTTTTTTGGTATTTTTATTTGCTCTTTTGCAAACAGAGGTACACATGGGTTTATATGGGTCTATTTGTATATGTGCATGTTACAATAGCATATGTATAAAAAAAAAAAAAAAAAATGAAATCAGAACAAAAAGGAAATAAAATATATAAATAAATAAAAAAAAAAAAAAAAAAAAGAGAAACCCATATAAAGAAAAGTGACACTAATGATGCAAAACCAAAATAGAGATGCAATGGGCTGGTACGTAGAACATGAGCATAAATTCGCACTCTATGAGGTAGAGTCTGAAGTGAAAAAAAAAAAGAAACATTGGAACATTCTGAAGAGTGATTCCATATTAGGGCCGTCCCTGCCTAGGGATGCCGGGGTGATTTATAGGGGAGCCATGTCCCTTAAGAACCAGATTGCACCAAATATACCGGACCCCCCGGTCAAACCTTCATTTTTCCCTCTCTCCAAGGGTTACCAGCCCTGTAGGAGATGTAAAGTATGCACTCATAACAGCACCAAAAAGAAGTCCACCAGCTTCAGGTCCACTGTCACTGGGATGGATTTCCCGATGAAGCAGTTTTCCACATGTGCCACAAGGTATGTAGTGTACCTCATCACCTGCCCTTGTGGGAAACAGTACGTTGGTCGCACCGTACAGAACTTTTCCACAAGGGCAGGTGAACACATCGCCAAAATCATTAATGGTTATCCCAAACACACAGTGCCAAGACATTATTTGGAACATCACAATAAAAAAGTGGAAGGAACCACCTTCCAAATTATTGATCATTTTGTCCCCCATTGGCGAGGGGAACCGGGTACCCGTGGTGTTTTCAGATTAGAGTTTTTTTGGATTTACCAATTCAAGTGTTATACGCCTTACGGCCTCAATGTAGAATGGGATGTATTTACATCCTTCATGAATCAATCATAATTCATTGCATACTATGAGATATTACTTGTATCTGTTTTTCTTTTCCAGTGATTATTGTTATCCTATTTAGATTGAAAAGTTTATTCTGTTTTTTACCCAGACATCCACATGGGACCCATTTTTACATTTATAACGCTTCTCTCCCTCTAATTAGCCCATACATATATGAGCTTTCCTTGTCTGTACAATCAGCCTATGAATCTATGTGGTATGGTGAGTGGATAGCTTACTTGTCACTCTATGAGGCTGATAGCTGTTTTTCCCCCTTTTCCATGATGCCTCAGACTATTCTTAATGTTGACAGCAAGTCTGTTGCGTTACATGGTGTCTATTACAATCTGGGAGTTTATCTAGGAAATTTGTCTTGAGCCCTTTAAGGACCAATGATTCCTGGTTGGTCCGCACTAGTTGGAGCGCATGATGTCATCACGCGCCCACGTCCTTTGACACGCACGCCGGCGGCGTGTGACGTCTTTTGTGTCTCCTGCGTTGCCGCGTCACTGCGGATGGGAGAGGCAGGATTCGATCGTGACGCCGGTGAGTCCTCCTCCGCCCCTCAAGCATGGTGGGTGAACGCAGGGCGGTGTAGACCATTCCCGCCCCCTCACATTAGACGGTGAGGGTGGGAGGGACGGGAGGAGGTACTACATATCGGGCATCTCTCGTTTCTCTCCTTTCTCCCTTTTTTTTGGTCCTTGTGGGGATTTGTACTGACACCATTTCCGGTGTGTGGAGCGCATCCCTACCGGAAATGATATGCGGTGGAACGCACGCTGGTTTAGCAAGGTTTGGGAGGATGCGATCACATGTGGATGTTGTGGGGGCTATTTAAATATGCAGGAAATGTTGGAGTCCAGTTTCATGCCCCAGTTGAAGTCTGTGAAGACGAAACCGGTCAAGTTTATTGGACTCTTGACATTTCATTGCGCATTAGACCTGATTACTCTCTGCTGTGGTTTTCCTGCATGAAGTTGTGGCATTTTTACTGTTTTTTTTTTTTTTATCTATACCCATTTTTGTATTTCCTGTTTTGGATACCTTTGAAGTGCAATCATTTTTGTTTTTGCCTTTATGTTTTTAAATTAAAACATTTTTACACCATGAGGAGGTGTTTCCTCTTTTTTTCTCTCTCCTTTTGAATTGGAGATCTTTGGAGCATGTGTGAACGGTGTCCAAGGAGGGCGTTCGGCCCAGACAAGCCTTTGGGATCCACCCACCGTACGGTGAGCTGTGGGTCAACATCAGCTGGTAAGAGTATTTAAACCTTACTTATATGCCAAGGAATATTCGCCAGGAGATGTGGTGTGTCTGACAGAGGGGAAAATGTACCTTGATACATCCATGAGAATCTAAAGACCATCTTTATACACATATGGGACTAGACTTTCCATGTATCTGTTCCAGCACAGATTCACTTGCTTCTTGATTGAAATTTGTTTCACTCCATTGTATTGATTCACAGCATTTTCATTCATATAATAATTTTGGTATCATATGATTTTTTTTGCACAGGGTTTAATATCTACACTTGGGATTGGATGTGAGATCCATCCCATTAGGTGATTGTATCACACTTGTGAACCACCCTGACAGGTGGATTACTTATTATTTTAATCTTTTTGGCGCTGCATTTTTTCTTTCTGTCCTAAAAAGTGTTTGGGGACCTGAGTCCTTCTCCAGGGAACTGTATCAATGCTTTTTTTATTTTTTAAAACGGCCGTTTTTTCGGGAGCAGTGAATTTAATAATGCTTAAAGTGAAACAATAAAAGTGAAATATTCCTTTAAATTTCGTACCTAGGGGGGGGGGGGGGGTGTAAAGTCAGCATGTGAAATATCGCATGTTTCCCGCACTTAGAACTGTCTCTGCACAAAATGACATTCTGAAGGAAAAAAAGTCATTTAAAATTCACTCGCGGCAATAATGAATTGTCGGCTCTGGCAATTCTGAGAGGATTCATTCATAAAAAATAAAAAATAAACGTGGGGGTCCCCCCAAATTCAATTACCAGGCCCTTCAGGTCTGGAATGGATATTAAGGGGAACTCCATCCCAAATAAAAAAAAAATGGCGTGGAGTTCCCCCAAAAATCCACACCAGACCCTTATCCGAGCACGTTAACCTGGCCGGCCGCAGAAAATAGGGGGGGACAGAGTGCGGCCCCCCCTCTCCTGAACCGTACCAGGCCACATGCCCTCAACATAGGGAGGATGTCCCCATGTTGATGGGGACAAGGGCCTCATCCCCACAACCCTTGCCCGGTGGTTGTGGGGGTCTGCGGGCGGGGGGCTTATCGAAATCTGGAAGACCCCTTTCACAAAGGGGACCCCCAGATCCCGCCCCCCCGTGTGAAATGGTAATGGGGTACATTGTACCTCTACCATTTCACCCCAAAAAAGTGTCAAATTTTAAAAATGACAGTAGCCGGTTTTTGACAATTCCTTTATTAATTTTTCCTTTTTCCTCGTCCGCATCTTGACCGGCGTCTTCTTCCATCTTCTCCTTCCGTCAGCCTTCTCGTCCCACATCATCTTCTTCTTCCCCGGACGCTGCGCTTGAAATTGAATTCAGTGCCGTGTGCCGCTCCTGGGACCCCGCCCCCCTCTGACGCTACAGGTAAACTCATAAAGTCATGTGCGTCAGAGGGGGGCGGGGTCACAGAGCGTCACACGGCGGGGAATTCAATTTCCAAGCGCAGCGTCCGGGGGAAAAAGAAGAAGCCGCGCAAGATGCGGACGAGCTTCCATTTGAAGTTCCCGCTGTGTGACGCTCTGTGACCCCGCCCCCCTCTGACGCACATATATACCACACGCGGACTTTCTTATGAGTTTACCCATGGCGTCAGAGGGGGGTGGGGTCACAGGAGCGGCACACAGCGGTGAATTCAATTTCAAGCGCAGCGTCCGGGGAAGAAGAAGAAGATGCGGGACGAGAAGGCCGACGGAAGGGGAAGAAGATGGATGAAGACGCCGGGCAAGATGCGGACGAGAAGACCCAAGAAAGAAGCAGAGAAAGATGGAGGAAGAAACCCGAATGAAAGAAGAAGAAGAAGCGCGGAAAGAAGATATTAATAAAAGAATTGTCAAAAACCGGCTACTGTCATTTTTAACATTCTTGACACTTTTTTTGGTGAAATGGTAGAGGTACAATGTACCCCATTACCATTTCACACAGGGGGAGGGGGGCGGGATCTGGGGGTCCCCTTTGTTAAAGGGGTCTTCCAGATTTTGACAAGCCCCCCCACCCGCAGAACCCCACAACCTCCGGCCAGGGTTGTGGGGATGAGGCCCTTGTCCCCATCAACATGGGGACATCCTCCCCATGTTGAGGGCATGTGGCCTGGTACGGTTCAGGAGAGGGGGGCCGCACTCTGTCCCCCCCTCTTTTCTGCGGCCGGCTAGGTTAACTGGCTCGGATAAGGGTCTGGTGTGGATTTTTGGGAGAACTCCACGCCATTTTTTTTTTCAATTTGGGGTAGAGTTCCCCTTAAAATCCACATCAGACCTGAAGGGCCTGGTATGGATATTTGGGGAAAACCCCACGTCATTTTTTTTTTACGGCGGGGTTCCCCTTAATATCCATACCAGACCTGAAGGGCCTGGTAATTGAATTTGGGGGGACCCCCACACATTTTTTATTTTATTTTTTTAATGAGCAATGACTGTATTCTTTATAGCTATTATTACTTTTAAATTACTTTTTTTTTCACTTCAGAAATGACATCTTGTACGGGGACAGTTCTAAGCACGGGAAACATGCACTACTTCACAGGTAATATTTTTCTTTTTGCACTTTTTGTCCCTTTTTTTTTATCACTTTTATTCCTATTACAAGGAATGTAAACATCCCTTGTAATAGGACTAGTGTGTGATAGGTCCTCTATATGGAGAGAGGCGAGGTCAGTAAGACTGGAAAGCATGAGGTGGGAAAAAAATACACTGATCTCATCCTTTCAGCCGCGATCATGTTCGTTCAGCACAATGGTGTAGTGGATAGTACTTTCACCTAGCAGCAAAAAGGGTCGCTGGTTCTAATCCCGCCCGTGACACCATCTGCCTGGAGTTTGCATGTTCTCCCTGTGCCTGCGTGGGTTTCCTCCCACAATCTAAAAACATGCTGTAAATCAGATCCTGTCTAAATAAGCCCCAATATGCAGTAGTATATTTAGCGCAGTATATTAGTATATTTTGTGCAGCCCTATGCCTGACTAAACTTCTGCACCTCCTAATAGAAATCGCATCTCAAATCGAAGGAAATCGTACCCAGTGTGAACCTGGGCTCAAAGTAATTTTATTGGTCAACAAAACAAGGAAAGCAAAAAAATTAAAATAAACAAAAATAAATAAATATAAAAAATAAAAATAACAGGTTAATTTGAGACATTAAACAGCATATGGGTTATGCTTTGGAAATAACACAATAGAGACACAGACACAGGTTTGAAACATTAGTCACAACATCTTGAGAAATATTTAGCAAAATAAGGCAGTACAAAAACATCAAAGTGAGTGAACAGCGTAAAAAAAAAACATACATTGACAAAAAAAAACCTTAAACAAAAACATATCTTTTTGCAAAGACATTCTTGCCAGCCCCCACACACATAACCTGCCCTCTTTCAGGGCAGCTGACAAATGCTCTACATGCTTTATATAACATAGGCTTGTGTGTTAATGACGCAATTGAAAACACATTGACAAAGTGCAGTCTCTACATTGGGTGCACTTGTTACACCTGTTAACTATCTCCTTAAATTACTAACCCAAAAAACACGCTCTATGAGACACAAAAAGCAACATTAAAAATTCTAAGTCCCTGGGCATGCTCAGTTCACCAGAAATGCAGAGGCAGAAGCATGAACAAAGCTGCAATCGCGGCTGAAAGCATGAGATCTGTGTTTATTTTTTTCCCAACCACATGCTTTCCAGCCTGAAGGACAATTTGTGTCTTATTGAATTATTACGTAAAAAAATAATAATAATAATTAAAACGCCCCTGTCCCTAGTAGCTCGTACTCAGAAGCAAACACGCATGTAAGTCCCGCCCACATATGTAAACGCCGTTCAAACCACACATGTGAGGTATTGACGCGTGCGTTAGAGCGAGAGCAATACTTTTAGCACTAGACCTCCTCTGTAACTCTAAACTGGTAACCTGTAAAAAAAAAAACAAGTGTCGCCTATGGAGATTTTAAAGTCCTGAAGTTTGGCGCCACTCCATGAGTGTGTGCAATATTAAAGCGTGTCAAGTTAGGTATCTATTTACTCAGTGTAACATCATCTTTCACATTATCACAAAAAATTGGGCTAACTTTATTGTTTTGTTATTTTTTAACCACTTGCTGGTCAATGACCGGGCCACTTTTTGCGATTCGGCACTGCGTCGTTTTAACTGACAATTGCGCGGTCGTGCGACGTGGCTCCCAACCCAAATTGACATCCTTTTTTTCCCACAACTAGAGCTTCTTTTTTGTGGTATTTGATCACCTTTTTATTTTTTGCGCTATAAACAAAAATAGAGCGACAATTTAATTTAATTTGGCTTATCAGAATCTGGGAGCCCCCTTTAATAAGGTGGCTCCCAGATGCCAGCCCCCCACTGTATGTGAATGAGTGTGGGGTAAATCGTACCCCTACCCATTCACCTGGGGGAAAAATGTAAAGTGAAAAAAAACCACACCACACAGATTTTTAAAATAATTTATTAGTCAGCTTGGGGGTCTTCTGCCGGGCTTCACCGTTTAGTGCCTGGGGGGTGGGCTTCTTTCCACTGTCTTCTCTGTTCCCTCTTCTGCCTGTCTCCTCCGCGGGGCCCAGGGCTTCTCTCCGCTTTCTTCTCTGTTCCCTCTTCTGCCTGTCTCCTCCGAGGGGCCCAGGGCTTCTCTCCGCTTTCTTCTCTGTTCCCTCTTCTGCCTGTCTCCTTCGCGGGGCCCAGGGCTTCTCTCCGATATCTTCTTCCTTCTTCTGTTCCATTCGATGTTGACACAACGAGCTCTCCCGCTGTTATGGCATCTGAGCGGACCGCATCGACTTATATAGGCATAGGGCGTGGTCACCGGGTGATGCCACCCTGCGACCCCAACCTCTGTGACATCACATTCCCATCATGGCCCGGGAATGTGATGTCACAAAGGTTGGGGTCGCAGGGTGGCATCACCCGGTGACCACGCCCTATGCCTATATACTTTACTTGTAAGATAAAACAAAGGAACAAAGGTAAAACAGTGACAAACTATCTGCAGAGCCCTGCAGAATCAGTAACAATAGTAACACATAGGTGTAAGCTAAACTATAATATCATACAGACCTGTGCAAGCACACAGCAAGGGGATTCCCTAAACAAGATATCCACATTGAAGCACCACCTTGCCAAGCCTCATCCAGCTCTCTGTCTCTCTACAGTACTGCACAATGTAATAGAACCAATTACTCGATCAACGAGTATAAAAATGAATATCAACAATATGCAACACTAAATAGGTAGTCTTTGAGTAATATAGCTAACCAATGTGGTTTGGCGGGCCAGACCAAACCTCAATATAGTTTATTTTAACAGTTCTTGCACGTATGCGTTGGCATGCGTTGGCGCGCAAAGAAGGAAAAAAAAAACAATTTGTAATCCAAAGGGAAGAGAGAGAGAAAAAAATTGTATCTGATGAAAACTTCCTGAACAGTCGAACCACAATTGATGAATGTCAACAATCCGCCCTACTGCAAGACAGTCAGTACACTTGGGCAGGTGCCCATCTCACCCAACCGATTCAGGCCTTGTCCTTCTGTGGTGCTCCGTCCATGATCTTCGGTCACAGTCCTGCTAGATGGCAGCCTCCGGTTCTCAAACAGGTCACAGGGATACTGGAAGCCCGTCCGATCGCTCCGTCTGAGGTTCCGTCTCTCCTTCTCAAAGGCGCTCCGCCCGGGCGTATGTAGGCCTCAGCTGCGCCCTACTCACCGTGGAGACACTTCTGACAGTGTCCTCCTGGGTTGAAGAGGCGGTCCAGAGAGAGCGCGCCAAACACGTCCTCTCCCTTAAATTATCTCCCTCAGCAGGCTGCGCGGAAGACAAAGCATCCTGGGGTTGTACAGCTGCTCTCTGGGTAATGTAGTCCATTACAGGTCAGGGCAAATGGAGTCTCTTCTCTCCCTATACTCAATTCCCCAGCATTCTCTGCGGTACCAGAACAAAAATGTAAACAACAGGTGTCTCTAATTCATCTCGGCCACAGGAGGGAGCTGAGATCCTTCATGATCAGCAACGGTAGTCTTTTATATCACATCAAAAAGGGTGATACCCCGCTACACATGCTTTTCAGAAATGCAAACTAACAGCATACCAGCAGAAAATAATAAGACTGTAGGGCCAGGCTTGTTCAGTTAATAGGAAGGCTTCAGCTCAGCACAGCACACCTGCTATCATTATTAGCAGTATTGCAGACACAACCACAACCCTTCAGAAATGCAAGCTTAACCACATACTTGCAGCAGTAACTGAATGAAATTGTGCACCATGTGGTGCCTTACCACCTGCATGCTTCATGTCCAAACAGAAAGTCCAATGAATGTCCATCCATGGCGTCATGATAAAGTAGCAGTCCCTAGAGACCAGATGCCCTCACCCCCATACTTCCTGGATCCTGAGGGGGGAGGTCTCCCCCATATAGGCGTTCATGTCTGCCTGTACAGCAAGGAGCTTCGTCACAGGAGAGGCTTGAACCTGTGCGGCTTGGCCATAAGCGTCCGGCAAGGTGAGGGAAAATAAAGATTCCGCTTTCAGCAGCAGCATAACCGGCTGTAGCAGTGAGGGAAAAAAAGAGAATACTGCAGGCAGGGAGAAGACCTACTTTTATAATATAACCGGTCCTGTGATAGAGCAGGAGGTGGAGCCTACCCATATGTATATGCTGTCATGCTGTGTCAGGAAATCAACACCATCATCAGCCACAAAAATATATGGCAAGGAGCGAGAATCAGTGTTGGACGGTCGGTTGTCGGACCAATCTAGAAGACTATTTTGTAGCTGCCATACAAACTGAGAATGTTGAAATAGAGCTGAGTCCACAAAGCTACCATAACTTCCTCTGTCTACAAAATACAGATTTTCACTTTTAAACAAAAAGTGTCGGAATAAGGTCTGATCTTAAAGTGGATAATGCCTGGAGGTGTTTCTTAGATGTTGCGTTTCTCTTTGTGGCCAGGCTGTAAAAAATTCTCACACGTGGTATCGCCATACTCGGGACGAGTAGCAGAATGTATTTTGGGGTTTAGTTGCAAGTATGCCTATGCCGTGTGTAAGAAAGAACTTGTTAATATGAAATTTTTGTGAAAAAATATGTATTTCTTCATTTTCCAAAGAATTGTGGGGAAAAAAATTACAATTTCAAAAAACTTGTCATGCCTCTAACTAAATACCTTGGACTTTCTACTTTCCAAAAAGGGTCATTTGGGGGGTATTTGCACTGTTTTGACATGTTAAGGCCTCATGAAATGAGATGGGCCGTCAGTACATCAGGTGTGATCCATTTTCAATGATTGGTACCATAGCTTGTAGACTCTAAGGCCTCGTACACACGACCGAACATGTTTGCTGAAACTGGTCCGCGTACAGACGACCGGACCGGATTCCCGGCCGAGCGGACAGGTTTCCAGCGGATGAATGTTTCTTAGCATGCTAAGAAACATGTCCTCTGGAAGCCTGTCCGTCGGACATGTTCGGTCGTCTGTACGAATCACCGGACATGTCCGCTCGGCCGAAAGCCCTCGCATTCGTTAAAGTGATTCGATGCATGCGTGGAAGCATTGACCTTCCAGGGTCGCGCACGTCGCCGTGTCATCGTCGCGGCGACGGCGCGGCCACGTCAACGCGTTCGCTGTCCGCGGTGATTTTGGTTTGATGGTGTGTACAACCATCAGACCGAAATCTCCGAGCGGACATGTCCGATGAAAACGGTCCGCAGACCGTTTTCATCGGACATGTCCCCTCGTCCGTACGAGGCCTAAGGCCCGGATTCAGAAAGATTAGCGTATCTTTCTGCGGGCGTAATGTATCTCAGATACGTTACGCCGCCGTAAATTAGGGCGCAAGTTCAGCATTCAGAAAGAACTTGCGCCCTAAGTTACGGCGGCGTAACGTATGTTGTCCGGCGTAAGCCCGCCTAATTCAAATGGGGATGATGTGGGCGTGTTTTATTTAAATGAATGGTGACCCCGCGTATTTTACGTTTTTTTACGAACAGCGCATGTGCCGTTCGTGAAAGAATCCCAGTGCGCATGCTCGAAATGACACCGCAAATCGCCATTGCTTTAGACGTCAACGTAACTTACGTACAGCCCTATTCGCGAACGACTTACGCAAACGATGTAAAATTTGCAAAACTCGACACGGGAACGACGTCCATACTTAACATTGTGTACGCCTCATATAGCAGGGGTAACTTTAGCCGGAAAAAGCCTAACGTAAACGACGTGCCGGGCGGACGTACGTTTCTGAATCGGCGTATCTACCTAATTAGCATATTCCTCACGTAAATATACGGAAGCGCCACCTATCGGCCAGCGTAAATATGCAGCCTAAGATACGACGGTGTAAGACACTTACGCCGGTCGGATCTATGAATCAGTCGCATAGATACGACGTCGCACACTTAGAGATACGACGGCGTATCCGGAGATACGCCGTCGTATCTCCTTTCTGAATCCAGGCCTAAGGCTTCATTTCCATGGACGTTTTTACAGCCATTTTTTTTAGCCTTTTTTACAGCTTAAAAACGCCTGTCCATGTTTTTTTTTTTTTAGCTGAAGCTCAAAAACGCCGCGGTAGCGTTTTTGCGCGTTTAATGTCTGGCGTTTTTACAGCTCTAAGGCTGGAGCTTCAGAACGCACTGGTCCTGGTTTTTTTTTGCAGCTTAAAAACGGCTCAGCCATCTACCAGCTCAAAAAACGTCATGGTGGGCATGAGGCCATAGACTAACATGGAGAGCTCAGAAAAGTGGCTGTAAAAACGTCCAAAAACGTCCATGGAAATGAAGCTTAAAACTTTCACACAGACCAAATAATATACAGTACAATGATTTGGGTTATTTTTACCAAAGAAATGTAGCAGTATAAATGTTGGTCAAAATTTATGAAGAAAAATTACTTATTTTCGGTCCTCTTTTATTTGTAGCGAAAAAAAATAAAAATTCCAGTGTTGATTAAATACTACCAAGAGAAAGCTCTATTTGTGTTAACAAAATGATAAAGATTTTATTTGGGTACAGTGTTGCATGAGTAATTCTCATTCAACGTGTAAGGCCCCGTACACACGACTGAGTTTCTCGGCAGAATTCAGCCAGAAACTCGATCGGAGCTGGATTCTGCCGAGAAACTCGGTCGTGTGTACACTTTTCAGCGAGGAAGCCGACGAGGAACTCGTCGAGCCGAATAGAGAACATGTTCTCTATTTCCTCGTTGTTTCCTCGTTGTTCAATGAGTCCTCGGCGGCTTCAACACTGAACTCGACGAGGAACTCGATGTGTTTGGCACGTCGAGTTCCTCGGACGTGTGTACGGGGCCTGAGAGCTCTGAAAGCTGAACATTGGTTAGTAAGGGGGTGAAAGTGCCCAGTATTAAAGCAGAGGTTCACCCAAATAACATCTATATTAGACCAACTTCTTTATACTTCTAACATGTACAGTCCGCATTTTTTTTATTTTATTTTTTTACGCTGTACATACCGTATAATCTATATTTCCAATCTGGCTTCCAGGTACTTCTCCGTTTCCGAAAGAAGCCGAACATGAAGAAGCTCTATACGGCGCCTGCGCAGTCAGCTCTACACGGCTCCTGATTTAAAGTATAGCCTCTAAAGTGATAATATATAGACATAATATAAAAGGTACCATCATCATGACATTTTAATGTAGAAAAAGTTGGGTCTAAGGTCCCCAAACCAGAGACCCAAGAAGGGGTGGGCCGTTTGGACTATTGCGGTACTAATAAGATTCAGTAATAAAGTACAATTGAAATGTAAACAATGTAATTTTATTAAATCAAGAAATACAATAAAAAAAAAAAAAATTGTAAACTTTGGGGGTCTTTAAGCTCCGCGAGACAAGTGCGTAAAACCGTGTCAGTAAAGCAAAGGGTCTTTATTGGTGACCAAACAAAACAAAATAAAGCTTTTCTTCAGCATCCAAAACGTCACAACAAAAGTCCTGCTTGTTTCCAGCATAAATTAGGAAAAAGTCTTTCTTCAGAAAAACAACCAAAAGAAAGGCACATACGTTTTTAGTAAGAAGTCCTCCAGACCTTCCCTGCAGACACAGCTTCACTTCCAAACTACTCAAAGGTCCTCTCTGAGCAGCTAGCAGACTTCCATCTTGTCCTCACAGGTGCACTCTCCCAACTCACTCACTCCCTCCAGCATCACTTCCTGCTTTAATGGGTGGTTGTCTGTGAGATTTTAACCCCTTGTGCGCTGGCTTCCAGGGTTTAGGAGTGGAGGCTCCATCCCACCCAAATAACACTTTGGAGCCTCCAAAATTCCAGGCCCCAAACTACTTTATTAAGATAGAGAAGACTGCGAGCCAGTCCTCTCTGAATTAGCGCCTGCCTGAAACTTTTTACCCACTTTTGGGTGACCCCCTGAACCTTCTACCTCTATTTAAATGGACCATAGTCCAAACAGTGGTGCCGTATAGCACCCGTCCAGGACCCACCCCCGGTGTCCTGTACATATCCCCCCCCTCTGCCTCAACGCGGAGGTGTTGGAGGCAACAGTAGACACCATACAATGGACTCGGGAGAGGGCATCGGCATTCTGATGCTGTCTCCCGGGTCTGTGCTCTACCATGAAATTGAACTCCTGGAGAGAAAGGAACCACCTTGTTACCCTGGCATTGGTGTGTTTATTCTGTCTCATCCAGGTAAGCGGAGCATGGTCTGACACCAAGCGGAACTTTCTGCCCAGGAGGAAATATCGCAGGGAGTCTAGAGCCCACTTGATGGCCAGACACTCCCGCTCCACCACCGCATAGTTTCTTTCAGCTGCCGTCAGCTTCCTACTAAGAAAGACCACAGGGTGCTCCTCCCCATTGATTTCCTGAGACAGGACCGCTCCCAACCCTTCGCTTGAAGCATCTGTCTGTACTACAAAATCTTTTGTAAAATCTGGAGCTACAAGCACCGGATCTTGGCACAAAGCTGTCTTAAGCTTTTGAAAAGCCGTCTCGGCCTCGGCGTTCCACTTTATCATCACTGACTTTCTGCCTCTGGTCAGGTCGGTCAGTGGTGCAGCAACAGTGGCAAAGTTGGGGACAAACCTCCTATAATAGCCAACTATGCCCAAAAACGCTCTGACCTGCTTCTTGGTTAGGGGACGGGGCCAGTCCTGTATGGCCTCCACCTTACTCATTTGGGGCTTCACCAGCCCTCTACCCACAATATACCCTAGGTATTTTACTTCCTCCATCCCAATGGCACACTTCTCGGGGTTGATGGTGAACCCTGCTCTTCTTAAGGAGTCTACGACTGCCTGAACCCGGGGAAGGTGGGACTCCCAATCAGTTCTGAAGAAGACTATGTCATCTAGGTAGACAGAAGCGTACCGTTGGTGTGGACGCAGAGTTTTGTCCATGGCCCTTTGGAACGTGGCCGGGGCTGAGTGTAGACCAAATGGCATCCTCTTATATTGGAAGTGGCCTTCTGGGGTAGAGAAGGCTGTCTTCTCCCTGGCTTCCTTAGTCAGGGGAATCTGCCAGTACCCTTTTGTGAGGTCTAGCGTGGTAATGTACCTGGCAGGCCCCAACCTTTCAATTAGCTCATCTACTCGTGGCATGGGATATGCGTCAAATTTGGAGACTTCATTAAGCTTTCTGAAGTCGTTGCAGAAGCGGAGGGTGCCGTTGGGCTTGGGTACCAACACAATTGGACTTGACCATTCGCTCTGCGACTCTTCAATGACTCCAAGCTCGAACATTCTTTTAATCTCTTCGGACACTGCCACCCTATGAGCTTCTGGGATACGGTAAGGCTTTAACCTGACTTTTACATTGGGCTCGGTCACAATGTCATGCTCGATGCCATTGGTGCGACCGGGCAACTCTGAAAACATATCTCTATTTTTTTGTAGAAACTCTTTTGTTTGCTGGGTTTGAGGTCTAGTCAGGGTAGCAGCAACCTGCACCAAGTCGATCCCTGCATGGTCCCCTGACTGTACCCCTACTACCGCGGACACTTGTTCTCTGTCTCTCCAGGGTTTCAACAAATTGATGTGGTAGATCTGGTAGGGTTTTCTTTTCCCCGGCTGGTGTACCTTGTAATCTACCTCACCGACTTTCTCTACTACCTCAAATGGGCCCTGCCATTTGGCCAAGAATTTGCTCTCTACCGTGGGTATTAGAACAGCCACCCGGTCTCCTATTTGGAACTGTCTAATTTTAGCCGACCTGTTATATACTCTCCTTTGGGCATCCTGGGCCTTCTGCATGTGCTCCTTCACCAGTGGCATCACCTTAGCCACCCTCTCTCGCATTTGAGAGATATGCTCTACCACCGTTTTGTGTGGTGAGGATTCACTTTCCCACGTTTCTTTTACCAGGTCGAGTAACCCCCGGGGCCTTCGACCATACACTAACTCAAATGGCGAAAAACCTGTGGATGCTTGCGGGACCTCCAGGATAGCAAATAACAGGGCAGGGAGTAACATATCCCAATCCTTCCCATCTTTCTGGACTACTCTTTTCAACATGGATTTTAGGGTTTTATTGAATCTTTTGACTAGGCCATCGGTCTGTGGGTGGTAGACAGACGTCCGCAACTGCTTAATTTGAAACAATTTGCACAAGTCCGCCATTACCTTTGACATAAACGGGGTACCCTGGTCTGTCAGGATCTCTTTGGGGAACCCAGTTCGTGAGAACATTTGAAACAACTCCCTGGCGATGGCCTTAAAGGAGGTTTTCCTCAAAGGGACAGCTTCTGGATACCTAGTTGCGTAATCTAGGATGACCAATATGTATTGGTGGCCCCGTGCCGACTTTACCAGGGGTCCCACCAGATCCATAGCGATCCGTTCAAACGGGACTTCGATAATCGGCAAGGGCACCAGAGGGTTTCTATAGTGTGGCACTGGGGCGGTTAACTGGCAAATGGGACAAGACGCACAGTATCTTTTAACCTCGGCCTTCAACCCTGGCCAGTAAAACCGGTCGTTTATCCTGGCCTCTGTTTTCTCGGGCCCCAGGTGTCCTCCCAGTGCATCATTGTGGGCTAGATCGAGGAGCATCCGCCTATACGGTTGGGGAACCAGCAACTGCTCTATAGTTTCCCCTCGGCTCTCAGCCACTCGATACAGTAAGTCCCCCTTCAACGCAAAGTGAGGGAACCTCTGGTCTGCGTCTGGCATTTGTGGGACCCCATCAACAACAGAAACCTGCTCTCGAGCATTGACCAAGGCAGGGTCCCGTAATTGGGCGGTACCAAATGCACCTCTGGACACATCTAGATCTGGATGTACTGGCCTTGAGGATGTTTCCCCTTCATCCTCCTCAACCGGGGAGAGCTCCTCATCATCCTCCCCCAGCATAACTTGTAATGGGAAGATCTCCCCCCCCCTCAGAGATCAACCCGGGTTTAAGACCTGGGTCAGGGGCATTATCCTCCACATTAGCATTCCCTGCGACTTCATTATCAATGGTAGGTATTTCTATATCAGAGGGGTGTATTTCAGCTCCGGACCCCTCGGACCCTGTCCCTTCCAGGCCCAGTGCCCCCAGTTCCCCTGGTGGTGCCATTTGCACCTCGTTCCATAGTTCCAGAAATAGTGGACAGTCCCGCCCCACTATGATGTCATGAATTAAACTGTTTACCACCCTGACCTCCTGTGTAACTGAGGCATGGCCATAAGAGACAGTCACCGGAACCAAGGGGTATTCCTTGGTATCCCCATGAATGCATACCACCCGAAGAGTTTTAGTCACTGGTCTAAGCCTCCCAAGTACCCTGGCATGTACTAATGTTACCATGCTACCGGAGTCCAGTAGGGCCCTGGCAGGAAGGTGGTTCACCCACACTTCACACTCAAACCGTCCTGCAGCCAGGTCAAGATGAGTGGTACACACACTTCGCACATAGAAGGAGCTTCTCCGACCAGTTCCGCACTCCATAGGCTCCTCCTGCAGTGGGCATTGTGCCCGGGTATGCCCCCAGGACCGACATCGCCAACATTGTATGTCTCCCATCTTTGGTACAGGAACCGACCTCCGTGGTTCTAGGGCAGATGGTGTAAACCTGCGGACGCCAACATCTGGCAAGGCTTCTCTCCTCAGGTTGGTGGCTGGTCTGGGTGTCCTTGGCGTGGGTTCTCGACGCTTGGCAGGCCCAAGCAGGTCCTCCACCACGGTATACCGTTCAACCAGCTCGATCAGCTGGTCAGCATTGGTAGGGTTTCCGTGGCTTACCCAGCGCTGTAGGTCATCTGGCAGGGACCGTAGGTACCAGTCCATCACCACTCGTTCCACCATTTGTGGGCCTGACAATTTTTCTGGCTGCAGCCATTTTTTGACTAACTGGATTAGTTCATGCATCTGGGACCTGGGTGGTTGGTCCAATTTGTACTGCCAGCGATGCACCCTCTGAGCCCGGATAGCTGTGGTCACTCCCAGGCGGGCCAGGATTTCAGCTTTTAGACGTTCATAGTCTTTGATGTGCTCAGCTGGGAGGTCAAAATAGGCCTTTTGCGGGTCACCAGTGAGAAAAGGCGATATAATGCCGGCCCATTGGTCCCGGGGCCACGCTTCTCTCTCTGCTATCCTTTCAAAGGTGGTAAGAAAGGCTTCCACGTCATCGCTGGGTGTTAGTTTCTGCAAGAAATGGCTGGCTCTAACAGACACTGGGTTGCTAACGGCAACAGCCGATTGCTCTTGTCCCTGAGCCAGCTGCTGTACTGCCTCCTGAAAGGCAGTCACCTGCGCTTGAGTGGACTCCCGCTGGGCTGTAAACTGGGCGGCTAGCAGCCGTGTGTTTTCCTGCTGCTGAGCCATCGCTTCCTCATGGCGACGGTTGGCGTCTGCTGACGCTTGCTGCTGGGTCACGGTGGCTTGTGCCAAAGCCCTAATGACCTCTTCCATGTCGTTGCGTGCTGTTTGTAACGTCTGGGCTGGCTTCACCCAAGACATGCCATAGGTACACTGTCTCTTTAAATGTCAGTTTTTAAACGTTTTTTTTGCGCCTGCAAATGCACTTTGCCCGCATTCGACACCAATTGTAAACTTTGGGGGTCTTTAAGCTCCGCGAGACAAGTGCGTAAAACCGTGTCAGTAAAGCAAAGGGTCTTTATTGGTGACCAAACAAAACAAAATAAAGCTTTTCTTCAGCATCCAAAACGTCACAACAAAAGTCCTGCTTGTTTCCAGCATAAATTAGGAAAAAGTCTTTCTTCATAAAAACAACCAAAAGAAAGGCACATACGTTTTTAGTAAGAAGTCCTCCAGACCTTCCCTGCAGACACAGCTTCACTTCCAAACTACTCAAAGGTCCTCTCTGAGCAGCTAGCAGACTTCCATCTTGTCCTCACAGGTGCACTCTCCCAACTCACTCACTCCCTCCAGCATCACTTCCTGCTTTAATGGGTGGTTGTCTGTGAGATTTTAACCCCTTGTGCGCTGGCTTCCAGGGTTTAGGAGTGGAGGCTCCATCCTACCCAAATAACACTTTGGAGCCTCCAAAATTCCAGGCCCCAAACTACTTTATTAAGATAGAGAAGACTGCGAGCCAGTCCTCTCTGAATTAGCGCCTGCCTGGAACTTTTCACCCACTTTTGGGTGACCCCCTGAACCTTCTACCTCTATTTAAATGGACCATAGTCCAAACAGTGGTGCCGTATAGCACCCGTCCAGGACCCACCCCCGGTGTCCTGTACATAATATTAATATTAAAAATGGTGACGACCATACATATCACCAATACAATGATCCCGGAAAGGGAAAATGTATGGGTTGAAGGTCATGACATTGAGCTTTACTAGTTTCGCGGCGAAGGCCGCTTCGTCAGAAGCATGTCTACAATGAAATTGAAAAAAACAGACAATTAACACATAGCAAGTTATAAATTATACATTGGGGAACAAGGGCTCATCTGCTTACCTAGAGGGTACCCGCAGGAGAAAAGGCGGGGATCACCATGCAGCGTCCCATATAGCAGCCAGGAGGCAGGCAAATGGGGAGATATCTACTTGCCAGGAATAGAAGATATAAAATAAGGTGGTGGTTAGTGTCGAGGTCCCCAACCTTGGACGAAAGCGGGAAGGGGTGGGGGGGGGGGGGGTTGTGAGGGTATGCGTGACCACACGTGTTAAATTGTGAGTGATGAAAAAAGAAGGTGTAAAGGGAGTGATGTGCAAATTGTGGGTGAGGGACAACATGGGAGGAGGGGGGAGGAGGGGGGAGGAGGGGGGAATTGGGTGGAAAACACAACTGGGGAGGGGGAGCAGGAGAGGGGGAGGAAGGAAACGAGAAAGGAGGAAGGGGAGGGGGGGGTGGAACAAAAGAGGTGGAGAGGGGGGTGTAGGGGAGGAAGGGGGGGAAGGGAAAGGAGGGAGGGGGGAAGGAGGGAGAGGGGTGGGGGGAAGGGAGGGCGGAAGGAGGAAAGGGCAGAGGAAGTGGAAAGAGAAGAAAGGGGGGAGGGGGGGAGGAGAAGGAGGAAAGGACAAAGATGTTGGTGTGTACCTTAAGTATAAAAGTGTGGATGGTGCATAAGGGGTGCTCCAAAACAGTGGAGCCCAGCTTGGGTGTGCATTGGGCCGTGTACATGACGCTAGTCTGATAGGCTGGCGCACGCACGGCACACCGAATGTCCCGCGATGGGAGGGGCGGGACGTGGAGCAATGTGCAGGCGAAATACAGCCCCGAGGGCGGGGCCGTGAACCCCGCCAAGGTGATACCCTGGCAGCCGGCGGATGGTAGTCCGGGGGCGCCTATGGGCAACTAAAACTGGCGGGGAGGAAGGGAAGCAGCTGAGCCGAATATGCAAATACATACAGATAAACAAAAAAGATACAATTGGTAAACTAGGTACAATCAGAATACAATATATACGGTTACGGTACAGGTATAATAGAATATTACATAATGGTGCTTAAAAGGTAGTAAGCAACAGGTGTACTAAAAGCAGCCAATTGCAAACGCTGGGGACATATAGAGATGAAGAAAACCTTAGAGGGTGGCTAATACATCCTACTTGGGCAACAACCAACCAAGGGGGATCGCCCTTTCGGGGCTAAGGATCTAAACTAGGGAATGGTAAAAAGGGTACCCGGTGTGTCCTCGCAATTATAGTTTGCGTGGGCAGACTAGGTGGTATACTGTCTGTGTCCTCTGCAGTGTGCACCTAAAGCTACATGGTGTGTGTACTGTCTGTGTCCTCTGCAGTGTGCACCTAAAGCTACGTGGTGTGTGTACTGTCTGTGTCCTCTGCAGTGTGCACCTAAAGCTACGTGGTGTGTACTGTCTGTGTCCTCTGCAGTGTGCACCTAAAGCTACGTGGTGTGTGTACTGTCTGTGTCCTCTGCAGTGTGCACCTAAAGCTACGTGGTGTGTGTACTGTCTGTGTCCTCTGCAGTGTGCACCTAAAGCTACGTGGTGTGTGTGTACTGTCTGTGTCCTCTGCACATTGTGCACCTAACGTAAAGCTGTTGTTTCTCATATTTACTCCTAGAAGCAGGGATATGCTCATATTAATACTACAGGCAGGGTATATTGCTGCAAGTACTTTCACGTGGTGTACTGTCTGTGTCCTCTGCAGTGTGCACCTAAAGCTACGTGGTGTGTGTACTGTCTGTGTCCTCTGCAGTGTGCACCTAAAGCTACGTGGTGTGTGTACTGTCTGTGTCCTCTGCAGTGTGCACCTAACGTAAAGCTGTTGTTTCTCATATTTACTCCTAGAAGCAGGGATATGCTCATATTAATACTACAGGCAGGGTATATTGCTGCAAGTACTTTCACGTGGTGTACTGTCTGTGTCCTCAGCAGTGTGCACCTAAAGCTGCGTGGTGTGTGTACTGTCTGTGTCCTCTGCAGTGTGCACCTAAAGCTATGTGGTGTGTGTACTGTCTGTGTCCTCTGCAGTGTGCACCTAAAGCTATGTGGTGTGTGTACTGTCTGTTTCCTCTGCAGTGTGCACCTAACTTAAAGCTGGTGTTTCCCATATTTACTCCTTGAGGCAGGGATCTGCTCATATTAATACTACAGGTAGGGGATATTACTGCAAGACTTTTCACGTGGTGTACTGTCTGTGACCTCTGCAGGCCATTAGTATGTCTGGAAGGACAACAAGGAGAGGCAGAGAGTCACGAGCCGATAAAAGAGGGCAAGCAGGCTCTGCGTCTAGAGGTAACAGTGCTGGTCGTGGACACGGTGCATCCTCATCAGCACGTGGCCGTGGGACACACTCGTCCTTTTTTTCGGCAGCTGGCCGTGCTGAGCCGCAACATGCCGAAGACTTGGTAGAGTGGATGACCAAGCCGCCGTCCTCTTCCTCATCCTCTCTCACCCAGGCTCAGGGTACTTTGTCTGGAAAAGCAGCTGCCAACGCGGCCTCTTCCATCTGCTTAATAGCATCAGTCACTTCTTCCCTAGCCCCACCATGTCCTCCTGAGGAGTCCCCCGAATTGTTTGACCACAGTGTTGGATACATGCTGCAGGAGGATGCGCAGCGTTTTGAAGGCTCTGATGATGGTACTCAGCTAGAGGAAGACAGTAACGTGAGCCCAGAGAGAGGGGGTGCCCAAGAAGGACAGCAATCTGGCAGTCATGTTCCCCCAGCTGCAGCATACTGCCAGGTTTTCTACAGTGATGAGGAGGGATGGGATGATGAGGTCACTGACTCTATGTGGGTGCCTGATAGGAGAGAGGAGGAGGAGGAGAAGGCACATCTCCAACGAGGCAGGATGCCCTCCGGGGGCCAGCTTAAAGGCAGCACACCGACTGCATCACAACGCAGAGCTACGCATGTGCAGGGCGCTGCTGTCTCTCAGCGTAATTCCAAAAGTTCTTTGGTGTGGGCCTTTTTTGAGACAAGTGCATCAGATCGCACCGCTGCTATTTGCAACATATGTCTCAAGCTTATCTCGTGTGGCCAAAACATCACCCGCTTGAGCACCACATGCTTGACCAGACATATGTCGACCTGCCATGCAGTTCATTGGCAAGCGCACCTCAAAGACCCACACCAAAGAACAAAGCGGACCTCTCCTTGCTCCTCATCAGCTGGGATCTCCAACCCCACTATACCCTCAATCCTCTCTGAAGCCTGCACTGATAGGACTGAAGGTGTAGAATTAGGTGTGTCACAGCTAAGTACTTGCGGGCAATCTACTATCGGTACACCGATGGCAGATTGTACCAGGTAAATTTCCCTGCCCCAGCGCCGAAAGAAGTACTCTCCCAGCCATCCACATGCCCAGCGGTTGAATGCTAGCTTAGCGAAATTGCTAGCACTTCAACTGCTGCCTTTTCAGTTGGTAGATTCTGCCCCCTTCCGTGAGTTTGTGGAATGTGCGGTACCTCAGTGGCAAGTTCCCAAACGTCACTTTTTCTCACGGAAGGCGATTCCGGCTCTCTACCGCCATGTGGAAGGCAATGTCCATGCCTCGCTGGACAGGGCGGTCAGTGGTAAGGTGCATATTACCGCTGACTCATGGTCCAGCAGGCATGGACAGGGACGTTACCTCTCTTTTACGGCGCGCATTGGGTGACTCTGCTGGCAGCTGGGAAGGACGCAGGGCAAGGTACAGTAGTGTTGGAGGTTGTTCCGCCACCACGCCTCCAAACCACTACTACTGGTTGTGACACACCTCTCTCCTCCACCCCCTCCTCTTCTTCTTCCTCTGTGGCCTCTTCCTGTGCTGATGTGTCCTCGGAACCAGCCGTGCTCCGTAGGCGTACGAGGGGCTACGCAGGAATGCAGGCAAAGAGATGCCATGCGGTGCTAGAGCTGGTGTGCTTGGGAGACAGGAGCCACACTGGGGCAGAGGTTCTGTCAGCTCTGCAGGAGCAGGCTCAGAGGTGGTTGACGCCACGCCATCTAAAGCCAGGAATAGTGGTTAGCGACAATGCCACCAACCTCCTCTCTGCCCTGCGACAGGGACAACTGACCCATGTGCCCTGTTTTGCTCATGTTCTGAATTTGGTGGTGCTTCGGTTCTTGGGCAGGTACCCGGGCTTACAGGATGTCCTGAAGCAGGCCAGGAAAGTCTGTGTGTATTTCCGAAGGTCATATAATGCCACTGCTCGGCTGACAGACCTCCAAAGGGAATACAATCTGCCCAAGAACCGCCTGATCCGTGACATGCCCACCAGGTGGAACTCTACGTTGGCCATGCTGCAGCGGCTGCACACACAGCAGAGGGCCATCAATGAGTACCTGTGCCAATATGGCAGCAGAACTGGGTCAGGGGAGCTTGGGTTTTTTCCCCACGCCAGTGGGCCTTGATCAGGGATGCATGCACTGTCCTGTCACCATTTGAGGAGGCCACAAGGATGGTGAGCAGTGACAGTGCATGCATCAGTGAGACTGTCCCTCTTATTCACATGTTGGAGCACACGCTTCGTGGAATAATGGACAGGGCCCTTGAGGCAGAACAGAGGGAGGAAGAGGACTTCCTTACCTCTCAAGGCCCCCTTTATCCAGACAGTGGTCCTGCTTGCCCACCTAGCACACAGGAAGAGGAGGGTGAGGATGATTGTATCAGCAGCATGGAGGTGGAGCCTAGCACTCAGCAGCAGCAGCAGTCTTCAAGGGATCATTTACAGTCTCAAGGAACACGTGGACTTTTACGTGGCTGGGATGAGGTGGCTGCGGATCCTGTCGTCCTCAGTGACCCAGAGGACTGTGCCCTGAATGCCTCTGCAAACCTACGCTGCATGGCCTCCCTGATCCTGCAAAGCCTGCGTAAGGATCCTTGTATTCGTGGTATCAAGGAGAGGGATCATTACTGGCTGGCAACTCTCCTTGATCCACGTTACAAGAGTAAGGTTGCGGACCTTATCTTGCCGTCGCAGAGAGAGCAGAAGATGAAACATCTTCGGGAGGCCTTGCAGAAAGGTCTGTGCAACGCGTTCCCAGAACCTGGGGGATTACCAAATCCTGGTCCTGGACAACGTGTTGCTGAGGCTTCGGTGAGTCACAGAAGGAGCGGTGGAGAAGGTGGCCATCTGACCGATGCATTCAGACAATTTTTTAGTCCGCAGCCCCAAGGTATGACCGGTTCCAGCAACCATCGCCAGCGTCTGGTTTACATGGTGCCGGAATACCTAGGGGCAAGATCAGACTTGGACACCTTCCCCACCGAAAATCCTCTGGCTTACTGGGTCTTGAGGATGGATCACTGGCCAGAGCTTGCACAGTACGCAATTGAGCTACTGGCTTGTCCTGCATCCAGCGTTCTTTCAGAACGCACATTCAGTGCTGCTGGAGGCTTTGTGACCGATCACAGGGTGCGCCTCTCCACCGACTCCGTCGATCGACTGAGCTTCATAAAAATGAATCAGGCTTGGATCAACACCAGCTACCAAGCACCTGATGCTGATGTAACTGAATAATTTTTTTGAAATGTCAGATCCCTTGGAGACTGCCTATGCTGATGCTGAGTGACTGTCCTGTTATGCTGCTGACTGAATATCCTTTTCCTCCTTAATGATCTTGCTGATAGCTAGTAAGAACATTGTTGGTTCTGGGCACCGCCACCAGTGCCTAAGGCCCAATTGTTTAACAGGGGCGTATATTAACAATTTTTGATGCAATACTTTGCATGTGGCTCTTTGCTGCGCTCCAATTACATTATCTGTGAGGGGTTGCAGTGTTGTGGCACCGCCACCAGTGCCTAAGGCCCAGTTTTTCTGCCCCTGTTTAACAGGGGCGTATAATAACATTTTTTGATGCAATTCTTTGCATGTGACTCTTTGTTGCGCTCCAATTACAGTATCTGTGAGGGGTTGCAGTGTTGTGCCTAAGGCCCAATTTTTCTGCCCCTGTTTAACAGGGGCGTGTAATAACAATTTTCGATGAAATACTTTGCAGCAGGGCTTATTAACCACTTCAGACCCGCGCTATTGACAAAAGACGTCAACAGCGCGGTCCTGAGGTGCCAACTGGACGTCTTTGGACGTCATTTCTTTGGCGGCTCCCTGCGCGTCCCCGCGAGCGCGCATCGGGGAAAAACTGTGTTGGCCGTGTCCCTCGGACACAGCCAATCACAGATCGTGCTGAATGGCCAATCGCAGAGGCCATTCAGCACTCAATCTCGCCGTCCAATGAGAGATGATCTCAAATGTAAACATATGAGATCATCTCTCATCGCCGGCTTTCTCTCCTCACACACAGACAGCGTGTGAGGAGAGATCAGTGTTACAGTGAGTGTGAAAAACGCAAAAACAGTGCCCACAGTCCCTGCCAGTGCCACCTTGCCAGTGCAATCACCTAGTGCCACCTGCCAGTGTATTCTCTTCAGTGCCCCTGCCATCAGTGCCACCTGCCCCTGCCATCAGTGCCACCTGCCCCTGCCATCACTGCCACCTGCCATCACTGCCACCTGCCCCTGCCATCAGTGCCACCTGCCATCTGCCCGTGCCACCTGCCCCTGCCATCTGCCATCAGTGCAATCTGCCATCAGTGCTACCTGCCAGTGCAATCTGCCATCAGTGCCATCTACCAGTGCAATCTTCCATCAGTACCATCTGCCATCAGTGCCATCTGCCATCAGTGCCCGTGCCATTTGCCTGTGCTATCTGCCTGTGCCATCTGCCATCAGTGCCATCTGCCATCAGTGCCATCTACCTGTGACATCTGCCATCAGTGCTACCTGCCATTAGTGCTACCTGCCATTAGTGCTACCTACCATCAGTGCTACCTGCTATCAGTGCCATCTGCCCGTGCCATCTGCCAGTCCCATTTGCCATCAGTGCCAACAATGGCTAAAAGATCATTTTCAGCCGAGGAGGCGTACGAAATTCTTGCGGCCGACGGGAGCAATGGGGAGCTCTGCGATTCGGATTCCCCTGCAAATTCAGACAACGAATCTGACGTTAACTACGAGCCGGTAGATAGCAGTGGAGCAAAGACATCCCCGGAGGTGGAGGAGGAGGAAGAAGAGGAGGAAGAGGAAGAAGAAGAGGAGGAGGAGGAGGAGGGTCCACCCACCAGACGAAGGCATATTGCTAAGGAGGCAGTGCCATCCACCAGCACCGCTGTGCCATCCACCAGAACCGCTGTGCCATCCACCAGAACCGCTGTGCCATCCACCAGAACCGCAATACCTCCACAAGCAAGGTCACGTACCAGTGGGGTGTCACCTCAGTCCCAAAGGGTTAGGTCCCATGCCAGCCTTCCCTATTCCCTTCAGAACCCCTTGTGGCTTCCTCCTAATTCAGGATAAGCCAACATTCCCCCTTTCACTGCCCAGCCAGGAGTCCAGGTGGACACAGAAAATGTTGCCCCGATTGACTTTTTCAATTTAATTTTTACTGAGGACATGCTTGCCTCAATTGTGGCCCAGTCTAATCTTTATGCGGAACAATTCATATCAAGGAACCCCACGTCCTATTATGCCCGTCCCTTCCAGTTGAGAGTCCTAACAGTGGAGGAGTTCAAAACATTTTTGGGCCCTCGTATTCTGTATGGGACTAAACCATAAAAACCAACTACGTTAATATTGGTCAAACCGCCCCATCTACCACATGCCCATCTTTTCCTCAAAAATGCCCAGGTCCAGATATCAAAGTATCATGAGATTCCTACACTACAATGACAATACCCAGTGCCCTCCCCGAAATGACCCAAATTTTGATAAACTTTATAAAATTCGGCCACTACTTGATTATTTTTCCCAAATTTCCCCCCAGTTGTTTACCCCGGACCAACACATATGCGTGGATGAGTCCCTTATAAAATTTTCTGGCAGACTCGGCATAAAACAATTTATTCCCTCCAAAAGGGCCCGCTATGGGGTGAAGCTCTATAAATTGTGTGACCGAGCCACAGGATATACGTATGCCTTCAATGTATACAAAGGAAAGGACAGCCAGCTACACCCCCCTAATTGCCCAGACTACATAGGAACCAGCGGGAAAATTGTTTGGCAACTCCTAAACCCACTCATGGAGAAAGGATACCACTTGTATGTGGACAATTTTTATACAAGTTTGCCCCTGTTCCGAAACCTTTTCCGAAAGAACACCCCAGCATGCGGCACCGTACGGTCGAACCGGAAGGGCTTTCCTCAAAGCCTTGTCACCAAAAAATTAAAAAAAAGGGGAGACGGTGAGTTTACGCAATGAGGAAGTTTTGCCCGTGAAATGGAGGGACAAAAGGGATGTGTACGTGCTTTCTACCATCCACAACAACACATTTGTTGAGACCAGAACGAGGAATGGGCGAATCCAGAAACCAAAATGCATTCAAGAATACAAGTAGTTCATGGGGGGTGTCGATTTGAATGACCAAATGTTGGAACCCTACCTTTCCACAAGATGATCATACCAGTGGTATAAGAAAGTTTCCATTTATTTGTTCAATTTGGCCACGTACAATACCTATATAATATATCGGAAATCGACTCGAAGACCCAAATTCTACCTTTTCTACCAGGAGGAAATCACCACTGCCCTTTTATACCCCAGCACCCCACCAGCAAACATTCGATCCGATGTGGTTAGCCGACTCTACGAGCGCCACTTTCCAGATAAAATCCCTCCCAGACCAACAGGCCAAAAATCCCAAAAAAGATGCCGGGTGTGCTCCAAAGAAGGAGTGAGAAGAGACACCACTTTTTATTGTCCCCAATGCCCTTCCCAACCAGGCCTCTGCGTAGTTGGCCGTTTCGCCCGTTACCATACCTCACTAAATTATTAGTCACTTCCTGCCATTTACCTTCACACCCCTTATACCTCTGCTTATGACCCTGGCTTGTTATTTGACCACGATTCTGCCTACCGATTCTGTTTATACCTCTGCCTGATCTGGAACTGACCCTGGACTGTTATTTGACCACGCTTATGCCTACCGATTCTGTTTATACCTCTGCCTGATCTGGAACTGACCCTGGACTGTTATTTGACCACGCTTATGCCTACCGATTCGGTTTTTACCTCTGCCTGATCTGGAACTGACCCTGGACTGTTTGACCATTCTTTTTGCCTGCCTCTTGGACTGATCTTTTACCCTGCCAGTGGACTAGTGGGATTCATAGCACAGGGGTCTCACATATGTGAGGGGCTCCAGAATTGTTTTTCTGGGTCAAGAAAACAATTGTTTTTGTTCTCTGATCCTAGATTAGGGTCTGGTTGCCCGGAGGCTTCAAAGAGATTTGGGTGGGAGAAGCCTCTACCCCTGTCCCCATTCTGTCCTAAACAAGGCCCTACTTCTGCCTGCTGCCTGTAGGACCTATGCCATCATGCCTGTACTGACTATGGACAATATCCCTGCCTGTTGCCTGGACAATTGCATTTGCTGACCAAGTCCCTGCCTGCTGCCTGGACCAGTGCTATCGTCCTGTGGACAACTGCGCTACTAAAACCACAGGTACATTTTTTTGTTTACCCTATGCTTAGCATAATGTATTTTGGGGTGTAATTCTTGCCATGTGCATGCTATGTGTCCCTAGAACACCTGTTGGGCATTTCCATTGTCCAGGTGCTCCAGGGTCTTCAAAAGTGTAATAGGTAGTCAACAAGTTAGATGTGTAATTTATGCTCCTAGAACACCTGATGGTGCTCCCTGCATATTGGACCTCTGTATGTGGCCAGGCTGTGGAAAAGTCCCACATATGTGGTATCGCCATACTCAGGAGGAGTAGCAGAATGTATTTTGGGGTGTCATTTTTGCTATGTACAGGCTATGTGTTGGCAATATCTTCTAAATCAGTGATATGCAATTAGCGGAACTCCAGCTGTTGCCAAACTACAAGTCCCATGAGGCATAGCGAGACTCTGACAGCATCAAGTATGACACCCAGAGGCAGAGGCATGATAGGACTTGTAGTTTGGCAACAGCTGGAGGTCCGCTAATTGCTTATCCCTGTTCTAAATGGACAACTTTGCGTAAAAAAATTGCGTTTTCATTTTTTTTCCACATTTTCCAAAAACGTTTGAAAAAAAATGAATCGTTCAAAAGACTCATTATGCCTCATAGATTATACGTTGGGGTGTTAGCTTTCCAAAATGGGGTCACTTTGTGGGCATTTCCATTGTCCAGGTGCTCCAGGGCCTTCAAAATTGTAATAGGTAGTCAACAAGTTAGATGTGTAATTTATGCTCCTAGAACACCTGATGGTGCTCCCTGCATATTGGAGCTCTGTATGTGGCCAGGTTGTGAAAAAGTCCCACATATGTGGTATCGCCATACTCAGGAGGAGTAGCAGAATGTATTTCCGGGTGTCATTTGTGGTATACACATGCCATGTGAGAGAAATATAGAATAGAAAATTCCGCGCCAAATATAAATAAGTACTAAATTAAACTAAATAAGCTGCTCCTCAAAGAACAATACTGAATTGTGATAATGAAAATGGAAGGTAGAGGGCGCTCAACCACACAATAGTGATTGTGTAATACCACACAACAGAACGCCCCCCTGAAGACGAGTAATCGAAACGGACGTTGGAGGCAGTCCTGGTCACGAGACGCCCCCCCGCTCTGGTGAAGCTGACAGGAAGGAGTTTATGGTGGAACTACGGCGGTGGTATCCGATCCTGATAAACCAAGTTTTGAACCGCAGATTGGCGGTGACAGGCCTGCAGTCCCAGTGCCGGGTAGGCACTTTTAAAGTAAGAGGCCATTTGGCTTTCCGTTGTTTTTAGTTGTTTTTATTATTAAAACGTTATTACGCTATCGGCGTCTACCGGTTCTCTTTTTTTGCATATCATCCTTATCTGGAACGCCTGGAAACGAGATTCAATAGTCCATATCCATGTGTGTGTAGGCACAATCCTGCACTAGCCCGTATGACCATCTTTTTAAGTAAAGTGGTCAACAGGCTCTGGTAAGAGCACTTTATATACAAAGCACCTTGGGTGGAAACAAGTGAAATTTGAAAAGTATGGTGGTGGCATTTTCTACTTTTCTCCACTAGGAAGATCACAGCAATTGTCAAGATTCGTTTGGCTTTCTATGCATGCTATTGGGACTCTATTTTTTTCTATTTTTTTGGTGTTTAACACAGTGAACTTCAGTGTTTTTTGCTTACACTGCAGAGGAATCTGCGTATTCATGCACATCTGTGTGGGACATTTCTGCTGTATATTGATTTATATTGTTTCAGCAATCACTGTTCACATATGCTTTTGGAAACTTATTTTATTATTAATTGTTGCACGTTGTTGTGTGGTATTACACAATCACTATTGTGTGGTTGAGTGCCCTCTACCTTCCATTTTCATGTGAGAGAAATAACCTATTACAATGACAATTTTGTGAGGGGGAAAAAAAAAAATATAAATTTTGCAAAGAATTGTGGGAAAAAATTACAACATCAAAAACCTCATCATGCATCTTACTAAATACCTTGGAATGTCTACTTTCTAAAAAGGGGTCATTTGGGGGGTATTTGTACTTTCCTGGCGAGGTACATTTTATGATTGAATTTAATGTATTTTTAATCATTTTTAAAAGGAATCAGTTAACTTTTATGTCTCTATACCCTGTAAACAGTCATTTCAGCAAAAAAATGTTTTTCCTTTAGTGACCCTTTAAGTTGGATTATTTAAATCTAGTCAAGAACACATCTACATTAAATAAAAAATTGGTCTCACATAAATAGATCATAAATAGAATGAACGACGACTCAAACGACCAATTATTATGCCCACAAACATGAACCTTGAGACATCTATTCTTGAACTGTATATATACAACCTGAAAGAAAAATCACGTGTCGCACAATAATAAAAACAAATAATCAGAGTACACATGAAAATTACTTACTTCTTCTGATGTCTTTTTAATCCTCTCCATCTGCTCCGGCTCTCTTAATTTAAGGTCAGACCACCTTTTACGCAACTGTTCCCTTGACCTCTGCACCCCGAATTTATGACGGATACTCCTCTGCACATTGTCCATGATCTGGGCCTTCACTTTGTTTGGGTTCTTGTAAGGGCCATGTTTGCAATCATAGTCCTCCCTCCTTAGGATTGCCACCATTTCTACCATCTCCTCAAAGGACATATTGGTGGCCTTGTACCTCCTGCTCCTATGTCTGGTGTGTGCTACCGCCTGGCCTCGCTCCTGGCTTGAGGTTGCAGCTTTCTGTGTGACCTCCATGGTGTCTTCACTGTCTTGCATTGATCGACCAAAAAGGGGCGTGGCAAGTACTAGAACGATCGTCGGGGGCGGGGAAACGTGCGGAGATTCTCGCCTGCGCAGTAAATAAAGGGATATCGCGTGAGTAAAAAAACGTTGTTCACAGTCTGTAGAAAAAGGCGGAAGAACCGATTGTGTAGTACGACGGTACGCAACTTGATTTTGGACTTTATGATCAGTGGATGAGTTTGTGGGTTAGATATGGGAAGAGAGCTTAGTAGTAAGAGGCTTGACTGACATTAGCTTTTTTTGTTTAATTTTGACTTGCAGAAATAATGGAGGCTTTCAGAGAACAGGAGTTCTTCACAGAATTTGTTCAAAGGGGGCCCCGGATGGCAACCCCCCTTTTTTCTAGAATTTTTCTTTCCCCAAAAAATAATTTATTCAGCCAAGATCTGGCATTGGAATGCCCCCCCCCACCCCTAAAATAATCGACATATTGTTGCCACACAGCACGTGCGCTTTGGGGGGCCAAGCCTGTATGGCCAGGCTCACGGGCCGCCACTGGAACATCAATGGCCTCATCAGGCACAAGTGTCATGTAGTTTGTTGAGGGTCTCTTTAGGAAATTGTGCAATATGCAGCAGCAAAGTATGACATGGTTCAGATTCTACTTAACAAACCTACAGTCCTTGTCTTGTTTGCACCGCCTGTATACTTATGTATACTGCTGTTCAAAGTATATAGGGCCAAAGGGTCTTGTAATGACCTGGGGGGAGTGGTGGCGGGGAAACCCATGCTATTTTTTTCTGTGATTTTTATCCATATTGCAGGGACCAAACATTACATTAAAGCCGCAAGCAGTATTAAAATTCTTTTTTCTTATAGTAATCTCATTTTGTACAGGGACAGTTCTAAACATGTGCCACCTCACAGGAATACTATAGACACCCAGCAGGTACGATATTTAAAGGAATTTTGCTTTTTTTCCCTCACTTTAAGCATCATTAAAATCGCTGCTCCAGAAAAAAATACAGTTTTTAAAACTTTTTTTTCCATTGATACATGTTCCCTGGGGCAAGACCCGGGTTCTCAAAGACGTTTTCCAACAATAACTTGAATATTGGGCTTTTTAATTGAGCACTTTTGAATTCGAACGTTTGAGTCCCATAGAAGTCAATGGGGTTCTAAATGTTTGCGCGAACGTTCTGTCCGTTCGAAGGTTCTGGTGCGAACCGAACGCGGGGGTGTTCGGCTCATCCCTAGGTGTCAATTGTCTCCCAAAGGCATCCAGGGAGGGCAGTGAGCTAATGTAATGGGATAGCTGTACCTTTTGCCAGAAAGATAGCCCTGTCAGGGCTGGATCGTCCAAGATTTGCTGCCTACATTTCCATTGCCTATTGGTAAGGAAATGTCGAGCCTGTGGTCGCTCAACACAGGTATTACCTTTTGTTCCCCTTGACCCACACTTCCAGATTGTAACCTCTAATGGCAGGGCCTACTGATTCCTCCTGCATTGAATTGTATTGTAAGTGTACTGTCTGCCCCCATGTTGTAAAGCGCTGTGCAAACTGTTGGCGCTATATAAATCCTGTATAATAATGTCTAATGATCAGTGCACTGTAAACAATGTACTGTCAGTCTTGCCCCTCTTTTCCTCGCACAGAGACAGCGTGTGAGGAAAGTAATGCCGATAACCAGTGTTTTGTTAGATTAGGCGACCCGTCAGATTTTGTAACAGATGTGAAGTTCCGTCACATCTGTAGCGCTCACCCCCGAAGGAGCCGCTGGTTAGTAAATGGGATGGCAGATCTACCTTATGGCTCTTGCCAAATGTCAAGGAATGAATGATGCGCACAGCAGCAGTAAAGGAATCTCCACGAATAAATGTCTTTTTATGTGCACTTTATTACCCAGCCGGGTAAAAACGGTCAACAGGTGATGAAAAGGGTAGAAATGAAAAGAAGGGAGGATATAGAGCAGCAGATTCAGGCGTAGTAGTTGGAACAGTCCTGTTCCTATGCATAGCAACCTTTCTTACACCACTCCTGCCTGAGTGGGCTCAGCGTGTCCGGATAGGCCCCTCTCACTGACCTAGCAGCCGAAACACCGCGCAAATCTCCTTAGAACAAAGTCTCTGCCACAGACCCTTTTAAATGAATGTCAGAATGGAACCTCTGCCACAGGCCCTTTTAGATGAATGTCAGAATGGAACCTCTGCCACAGGCCCTTTTAGATGAATGTCAGAATGGAACCTCTGCCACAGGCCCTTTTAGATGAATGTGAGAATGGAACCTCTGCCACAGGCCCTTTTAGATGAATGTCAGAATGGAACCTCTGCCACAGGCCCTTTTAGCTGAATGTCAGAATGCAGAGATACCCCTCCTAGGTAAAGTTACGCCTGGATCTTCCTTTCTTAATGTCGCCACAGGTACCGACTGAAAGAGGAGTCAATCCTTCAGTGTCTGGTCACCTCGATCCCCGGTGGTTCATCAGAATCCTGTTGGACCACCAGCCTCTCATTGGCGCTCCTCAGATGGACTCCCCACCGAACAGCTAAACTCGCTTGGGATGTTCGAAGTGGGAACCCAGTCGACCACTGGGTCCCTGTCCTGCTCAAATGTTCCGGACCAACTTAGGCCCGAAACACTGCGTAGTACGCACACTCCGGCCAGGTAGGCCATAACGCCGGAGTGCCGTGAGGTGGCCACCCTAAAGGTGGGTTCCACACCGAAAGAAGACCACACAAAATGGCATCTGCCTCATAAGTACCCTCTCCCAGCATGCCCAGCGAGGCCCAAAACCTCCTGATTGGTCGCTGGGAGAGAACACCCAAGCCTCAGCTCCACTGCATAGCGAGTAAATTATGCGCAAGGAGTTTATCAGAGCATTATTATTGGAGGCAGCATAGTCAGTATAAAAAGCTGAAATCAGTAAAAGTTCCGGCTGTTTGGGGTGGTGATGGGGGATGTGCGGGTATGCTTGAATGGGAGTATGTACTCAGGGCTGCTGTCAATAGGGAACAGAGACCATGTTCCAATCTAGGAGACAAACAAGGAGAGAGGCGCCTCTGGGTGCAATACTTAAGACAGTTTTAATTTTAAAAAGCCACAAGGTAAAAAACCACTCACATTTTGGTGGTCAATCAAAAGCGTGTGGAAGCAATTTTTCAGAAGAATAGGTAGGTATCATCTGGTGGAGTCCTTTCCCTTGTCCCTGGTACAGCGCTGTGGGATGCAGGGGATCTGTCCTTCTGCCGCTGGTGGAATCTTTATTTTCGGCGGTGGGCAGGGGGATCCTGTGCAGGCGCTGCAAGCCGCGTGTGCCGATGGACGAACAGGGATGACGTCACCAGGAAAGCGACGCGTTTCTGAATGCTGGCCGCGAATAACAGGGCTGCCGCATTCCTTTCTCAAGCTTCGCTTTCCTGGTGATGTCATCCCTGTTCGTCCATCGGCACACACGGCTTGCAGCGCCTGCACAGGATCCCCCTGCCCACCGCCGAAAAGGCCTAGTTAGACTTACCGGTGACGGTATTTCTAAGAGCCTTTCAGGACAACCTTGGAGAGAGCGCAGCTCCGCCCATTTTCTAGGAAACACACATGATCCTTTAAGATCCCTCCTCTTCCACCATGGCCTCAGTTATTGTGGTCTCCGACAACTGGAAAACAAAGCACAGAAGAACCACAACAAACCATGATAGACATTTAAAACATACTCTTATTCAAATACCTAGGGAGGGAAAATAGCGGTTGTCCTGAAAGGCTCTTAGAAATACCGTCACCGGTAAGTCTAACTAGGCCTTTCTCTTATCGCCTTTCAGGACAACCTTGGAGAGGATAACCGAGTTACTTACCCTAGGGTGGGACCACTGCTTGCAGTACCTTCCTGCCGAAGGCTTGCTCCGCAGCGGACAGTAAGTCTAGCCTGTAGTGCCGTAGAAAGGTCGAATAGCTGGACCATGTAGCCGCCTTGCAGATTTGGTCAGGCGTAGCACCGGCTCTTTCGGCCCAAGAAACTGCCGTAGCTCTTGTTGAATGGGCCCTGATTCCCGTAGGAGGCACCTCTCCTCTGGTTTGATAACTCTCTACAATGGCTTGTTTAAGCCATCTTCCCAACGTGCTTTTAGAAGCCTTCTCTCCTTTTCGTGACCCTGAGAATATTACGAACAAGGCGTTTGACTTCCTGAACTCTTTGGTGACAGAAAGGTATTGAAGTACACATCTTCTTACGTCGAGAGTATGAAAGGTTTCTTCCCCTGCATTAGAGGGAGCTGAACAAAAGGTAGGAAGGATTATTTCCTGAGACCTGTGAAAGGTTGATGAGACCTTAGGAAGAAAGGCTGGATCTGTTCGAAGAATTATCCTGTCTGGAAAAATTCTTAAATAAGGTTCTGTGACTGCCAAAGCTTGGATTTCGCTGACCCTTCTTGCGGTCGTGATGGCCACCAAAAAAATTGTTTTTAATACTAAATTTTTCAAAGGAATATTCCCTATGGGTTCAAACGGAGCCCCCGTGAGACCCTGTAACACAATTGATAAATCCCAACTGGGAAAGGTTTTAAAGGCTATTGGCCTACTTCGACCCAGTGCCTTAACCACTTGCCGACCTGCTCATGTACATATACGTCAGCAGAATGGCACGGACAGGCACATGTACGTACCTGTACGTCCTCTGCTTGACGGCGGTGGGGGGTCCGATCGGGACCCCCCCCGGTACATGGCGCGGGTCGGTAATCTTCAGGAGCGATCCGGGATGCGGGGGCGGCAGTTCGTTTTTGTCCGCCCCCTCCGGATCGCTCCCCAGCCAATCAGCTTCCTCCCCCGCCCTCCTCTGCCTGCATTGTAAACACAGGCAGAGGAGGAAGTGATGTCACCGCTCCTCCCGCCGGTATTTTCGTCCGGCGGAGGAGCGGAGACATCACACAGTGAGTACACAAGCACTACACTGACACCTGTACACATAGGCTTACGATCCCCCCCCCGGTCACCCCCCGATTGCCCCCACCAGCCCCCCCCTGTCACACTGTCACTAAATTGCAGTGATCATTTACTGATCACTGCATTTAGTTTCAGTGTGACAGGCAGTTAGTGTCAGGCAGTTAGTGTTAGGTCCAGGATAGCCCCCCCCCCCCAATAAAGGTTTTAACCCCTTGATCACCCCCTAGTTAACCCTTTCACCCCCCTTTTTCCAGCGTCACTAAGCGATCGTTTTTCTGATCGCTGTATTAGTGTCGCTCGTGCCACTAGGTAGCTAGTTTTTTTTTGAGGTTCGCCGCCATGTTTTTATAGTGTTAGAAAATTTATGGGGGTACCTAACGCTATAAAAACATGGCGGCGAACCTCAAAAAAAACTAGCTACCTAGCGGCACGAGCGACACTAATACAGCGATCAGAAAAACGAACGCTTAGTGACGCTGGCAAAAGGGGGGTGAAAGGGTTAACTAGGGGGTGATCAAGGGGTTAAAACCTTTATTGGGGGGGGGGGTAGGGGGCTACCCTGGACCTAACACTTTTAACCCCTTGATCACCCCCTAGTTAACCCTTTCACCCCCCTTTTGCCAGCGTCACTAAGCGATCGTTTTTCTGATCGCTGTACTAGTGTCGCTCGTGCCGCTAGGTAGCTAGCTTTTTTTTAGGTTCGCCGCCATGTTTTTTTAGCGTTAGAAAATTTATGGGGGTACCTAACGCTATAAAAACATGGCGGCGAACCTCAAAAAAAACTAGCTACCTAGCGGCACGAGCGACACTAATACAGCGATCAGAAAAACGATCGCTTAGTGACGCTGGCAAAAGGGGGGTGAAAGGGTTAACTAGGGGGGTGATCAAGGGGTTAAAACCTTTATTGGGGGGGGGGGTAGGGGGCTACCCTGGACCTAACACTTTTAACCCCTTGATCACCCCCTAGTTAACCCTTTCACCCCCCTTTTGCCAGCGTCACTAAGCGATTGTTTTTCTGATCGCTGTATTAGTGTCGCTCGTGCCACTAGGTAGCTAGTTTTTTTTTGAGGTTCGCCGCCATGTTTTTATAGCGTTAGAAAATTTATGGGGGTACCTAACGCTATAAAAACATGGCGGCGAACCTCAAAAAAAAAACTAGCTACCTAGTGGCACGAGCGACACTAATACAGCGATCAGAAAAACGATCGCTTAGTGACGCTGGCAAAAGGGGGGTGAAAGGGTTAACTAGGGGGTGATCAAGAGGTTAAAACCTTTATTGGGGGGGGGGGGGGTAGGGGGCTACACTGGACCTAACACTTTTAACCCCTTGATCACCCCCTAGTTAACCCTTTCACCCCCCTTTTGCCAGCGTCACTAAGCGATCGTTTTTCTGATCGCTGTATTAGTGTCGCTCGTGCCGCTAGGTAGCTAGTTATTTTTTGAGGTTCGCCCGCCAGGTTTTTATAGCGTTAGGTACCCCCATACATTTTCTAATAAAGGTTTTAACCCCTGATTGCCCCTAGAGTTAACCCTTTCACCCCCCTATTGCCAGCGTCACTAAGCGATCGTTTTTCTGATCGCTGTATTAGTGCCGCTGGTGCCGCTAGGTAGCTAGTTATTTTTTGAGGTTCGCCCGCCAGGTTTTTATAGCGTTAGGTACCCCCATACATTTTCTAATAAAGGTTTTAACCCCTGATTGCCCCTAGAGTTAACTCTTTCACCCCCTACTGCCAGCGTCACTAAGCGAACGTTTTTCTGATCGCTGTATTAGTGTCGCTGGTGCCGCTAGGTAGCTAGTTATTTTTTGAGGTTCGCCCGCCAGGTTTTTATAGCGTTAGGTACCCCCATACATTTTCTAATAAAGGTTTTTAACCCCTGATTGCCCCTAGAGTTAACCCTTTCACCCCCTATTGCCAGCGTCACTAAGCGATCGTTTTTTTCTGATCGCTGTATTAGTGTCGCTGGTGCCGCTAGGTAGCTAGTTATTTTTTGAGGTTCGCCCGCCAGGTTTTTATAGCGTTAGGTACCCCCATACATTTTCTAATAAAGGTTTTAACCCCTGATTGCCCCTAGAGTTAACCCTTTTACCCCCTATTACCAGCGTCACTAAGCAATCATTTTTCTGATCGCTGTATTAGTGCCGCTAGGTAGCTAGTTATTTTTTGAGGTTCGCCCGCTAGGTTTTTATAGCGTTAGGTACCCCCCATACATTTTCTAATAAAGGTTTTAACCCCTGATTGCCCCTAGAGTTAACCCTTTCACCCCCCTATTGCCAGCATCACTAAGCGATCATTTTTCTGATCGCTGTATTAGTGTCGCTGGTGCCGCTAGGTAGCTAGTTAGTGCCAGTAACGCTTACACCCACGCGCAAAACATACTCCCCCCATATGTGGAATTACACCCCAAAATACATTCTGCTGCTTCTCCTGAGTACGGGGCTACCACATGTGTGAGACTTTTTGGGAGCCTAGCCGCATACGGGACCCCAAAAAACAATCACCGCCTTCAGGCTTTCTAAGGGTGTAAATTTTTGATTTCACTCCTCACTACCTATCACAGTTTCGAAGGCCATAAAATGCCAAAATAGCACAAAAACCCCCCAAATGACCCCATTTTGGAAAGTAGACACCCCAAGCTATTTTCTGAGAGGGATGTCGAGTCCATGGAATATTTTATATTTTGACACAAGTTGCGGGAATATGATAAACTGATTTTTTTTTGCACAAAGTTGTCACTAAATGATATATTTCTCACACATGCCATGGTTATATGTGGAATTGCACCCCAAAATACATTCTGCTGCTTCTCCTGAGTACGGGGATACCACATGTGTGGGACTTTTTGGGAGCCTAGCCACGTACGGGGCCCCGAAAACCAATCACCATCTTCAAGATTTCTAAGGGCATACATTTTTGATTTCACTCCTCACTACCTATCATAGTTTTGAAGGCCATAAAATGCCAAGATGGCACACAACCCCCCCAAATGACCCCATTTTGTAAAGAAGACACCCCAAGCTATTTGCTGAGAGGCATGTTAAGTCCATGGAATATTACATTTTTTTGCCCCAAGTGATTGAATATTGACCAAAAAAAAAAAAAAAAAAAAAAAAATTACAAAACGTTGTCACTAAATGATATATTTCTCACACATGCCATGGTTATATGTGGAATTGCACCCCAAAATACATTCTGCTGCTTCTCCTGAGTACGGAGATACCACATGTGTGGGACTTTTTGGGAGCCTAGCCAAGTACGGGACCCCGAAAACCAATCACCGCCTTCAAGATTTGTGTGAGTGAAATCAAAAATGTATGTCCTTAGAAATCTTGAAGGTGGTGATTGGTTTTCGGGGTCCCGTACGCGGCTAAGCTCCCAAAAAGTCCCACACATGTGGTATCCCCGTACTCAGGAGAAGCAGCAGAATGTATTTTGGGGTGCAATACCACATATAACCATGGCATGTGTGAGAAATATATCATTTAGTGACAACGTTTTGTAATTTATTTTTTATTTATTTTTTTGGTCAATATTCAATCACTTGGGGCAAAAAAAATTAAATATTCCATGGACTCAACATGCCTCTCAGCAAATAGCTTGGGGTGTCTTCTTTCCAAAATGGGGTCATTTGGGGGGGTTGTGTGCCATCTTGGCATTGTATGGCCTTCAAAACTATGATAGGTAGTGAGGAGTGAAATCAAAAATTTATGCCCTTAGAAATCTTGAAGGTGGTGATTGGTTTTCGGGGTCCCGTACGCGGCTAGGCTCCCAAAAAGTCCCACACATGTGGTATCCCCGTACTCAGGAGAAGCAGCAGAATGTATTTTGGGGTGCAATTCCACATATAACCATGGCATGTGTGAGAAATATATCATTTAGTGACAACTTTGTGCAAAAAAAAATCAGTTTGTCATATTCCCGCAACTTGTGTCAAAATATAAAATATTCCATGGACTCGACATGCCTCTCAGCAAATAGCTTGGGGTGTCTACTTTCCAAAATGGGGTCATTTGGGGGGGTTTTGTGCTATTTTGGCATTTTATGGCCTTCGAAACTGTGATAGGTAGTGAGGAGTGAAATCAAAAATTTGCGCCCTTAGAAATGCTGAAGGCGGTGCTTGGTTTTCGGGGTCCCGTACGTGGCTAGGCTCCCAAAAAGTCCCACACATGTGGTATCCCCGTACTCAGAAGAAGCAGCAGAATGTATTTTGGGGTGCAATTCCACATATAACCATGGCATGTGTGAGCAATATATCATTTAGTGACAACTTTTTGTAATTTTTTTTTTATTTTTATTTTTTTGTCATTATTCAATCACTTGGGACAAAAAAAAAAAAATATTCAATGGACTCAACATGCCTCTCAGCAGTTTCCCTGGGGTGTCTACTTTCCAAAATGGGGTCATTTGGGGGGGTTTTGTACTGCCTTGACATTTTAGCACCTCAAGAAATGCGATAGGCAGTCATAAAATAAAAGTTGTGTAAATTCCAGAAAATGTACCCTAGTTTGTAGACGCTATAATTTTTGCGAAAACCAATAAATATACGCTTATTGCGATTTTTTTTACAAAAGACATGTGGCTGAATACATTTTGGCCTAAATGTTTGACTAAAATTTAGTTTATTCGATATTTTTTACTTTTTGTTATAAGAAAAATCTTTTGTTTTCAAAATTTTCGGTCTTTTTCCGTTTATATCGCAAAAAATAAAAATCGCATAGGCAATCAAATACCATCAAAAGAAAGCTCTATTTGTGGGAAGAAAAGGACACAAATTTCGTTTCGGTACAACATTGCATGACCGCGCAATTACCAGTTAAAGCAGCGCAGTGACAAATTGTAAAAACACCTTGGGTCTTTAGACAGCGTATTGGTCCGGGGCTTAAGTGGTTAAAAAATCTTGAAATTAAATGTTCCTTAGATAGAGTTCTTTCCAAATAAACTGAAAGAGCTGCTACTTGTGTCCTTAGGGTGCTAATTGCTAACCCTTTCTCCATTCCTGCATGAAGAAATTCAACGACAGAAATTACGCTATGAACCAGGAAATTTTTGGACGTACACCAGGAATTAAATTTTCTCCAGACTTTGAGGTAAATTGCTCTGGTTACACTTTTCCTGCTGTCTAGCAGAGTTTTTATTACTTTATCCGAGAGTCCCTTTGATCTTAAAAGGTCTTCTTCAGAAACCAGGCCGTCAACTGTAAACGTTCCACTTCCGGATGGTTCACAGGACCCTGAGACAGTAGGTCTTTCCTGAGTGGTAGCTTCCACGGTGGTTTTGTGGCTAAATTCTGAAGTGATGGTCTTTTTGGCCAGTATGGAGTGATTAGGATCAGACTGGCTTTTTCTTCCCTGAACTTTCTTAAGACTAGTGGTATTAGTATGAAGGGGGGGAAGGCGTAGCACAACTGGTAGTGCCACTGCTGAGCTAGAGCGTCTATGGCTACTGCCTGGTCCTCTCTGTGAAGGGAGAAAAATTTTCGCACCTTCGCATTCTGCTGGTTGGCGAACAGGTCTATCTGTGGTTGACCCCATTCCTGCGTGATTGACATGAAAACTTCCATGTTTAAGCTCCATTCTGCCTCTACTATGCACCTCCTGCTCAGTAGGTCTGCTAACAAGTTTTGAGACCCTTTTAGGTGTATTGCTGACAGGGACGCTACATTTAGCTCTGCCCAAGATAGCAGACGGTTGGCCAACTGCATCAGACTTCTGCTTCTGGTTCCCCCCTGCTTGAGGACGTAAGCCACTGCTGTGGTATTGTCCGACAGGACCTGAACATGGTGACCCTTCACCGATTGACAAAAAGCCTGAAGCCCCAGGAATATAGCTTTTAATTCCCTCCAATTTGAGGACCTTCTGGCTTCTGGTTTGGACCAGGTGCCCTGAGCAGTTTGTCCCTCTAGATGGGCTCCCCACCCCCATGAACTTGCATCTGTTGTGAGGCGCTTCTCTACCGGAAAGACCCAAGGAAGGCCCCTGGTCAGATTGACAGGATTTCTCCACCACCAGAGTGCTCTCTTGACGTTTGATGTTAATCTGATACGTTTCTCTAGAGACTCCTGGTGTGACCAGGTTTGAAGGATACTCTTCTGGAGAGGACGAGAGTGAAACCTCGCCCATGGAACTGCCGGGATTGAGGATGTGAGTAGTCCCAGGACTGCCATTGCTGTCCTGACTGACATCCCCAAGTTTGTCTGGGCCTGAGCTACAGAAACCAAAACCTTCTCTATCTTTTCTTGGGGTAAAAAGACCTTCTGAAGGATAGAATTTATGGTATATCCCAGAAACCTTGTCTCTTGAGAGGGTACCAGATTTGATTTCTCCCGGTTTAGTAACCACCCTAGACCTCCGAGATGGACCTGCGACACCTGGAGATTCGTCGCAACTTGATCCCGGGAGTCCGCGAAAAAAAGCAGGTCGTCCAGGTACGGGACGACCGAAATCCCTTTCAGCTTCAGCGGTTCCAAGGCTTCCGCCATGATCTTCGTAAAGATCCTGGGGGAGGAGGAAAGGCCGAAGGGGAGAGCCCTGAATTGAAGGTGCCATACCCTGGACCCCAGGTTCACCGCCAGCCTGAGAAATTGCTGGGATGCTTGGGCAATCGGGACGTGTAAATAAGCATCCCTGAGGTCCAGGGATGCCATGAAACAGCCGGGGGTCAGTAATTTTGCTATGGAGTAAATGGTATCCATGCGGAAATGTTTGTATCTGATCGACTTGTTTAACACTTTTAAGTTTAGGATCAGGCGAAATTTGCCCGAGGGCTTCTTTACTAAAAAGATGTGGGAATAGAAACCCTGGCCTTCTTGATGTTTTGGGACTTGGATTACAACCCCCTGACTCATCAGATCCTGAAGCAGGATCGTCATTGCAGAAGCTTTCTCTTTGTCCCGGGGAAGGGCTGTGATATAGAACCTTCTCGGGGGACACTCTGAAAATTCCAGACTGTACCCTTCCGTGATGATTCTCTCCACAAAGGGACTGATGGACATCTGTTTCCACTGTGGGAGAAAGGCAGACAATCTTCCTCCCACCGGAAGCCGATCGTCACTTATTTTTGGTAGTCTGTTCTGAGGGGCTTTTGAAAAGGATACCCCCTCTACCTCTTTGGGACCCCCAACGTTTTTTATTTTCTTCCTTGTTCTTATAGGGTTGTTGAAAAGGACGAAAATTATTTTTGGGGTTTTGACCCTTTTTAAGGGGAAAAGCCTTTTTCTTATCGGCCGTTCTGTCAAGAACCTTTTCCAGATCCTGACCGAACAACAGATCTCCTGAAAAGGGTAGACCACAAAGTTTTACTTTAGAGGGTGTATCACCCGACCAGGTCTTTAACCATACCGCTCTTCTGACTGAGTTTACCAAGGCTGCAGACCTTGCGGCCATTTTAATGGACTCAGCAGATGCATCTGCCATATATTTGATTGCTTTCAAAATTAACGGAAAGGACTCTAGCAGATCCTTTCTTGGGGTGCTTGCCTCTACATGACTTTGTAGCTTTTCAACCCAGCACTCCAAATTGCGGGCAACAACTGTGGCGGCTATGGCTGGCTTCAGGCTGGTTGAAGCGGAATCCCAGGCCTTTTTTAGGAGGGAATCAGCTCTTTTATCCATCGGATCCTTCAAAACCCCCATGTCCTCAAATGCCAGATCTGTATGACGCGAAACTTGTGAAAAAGCGGCGTCTACTTTAGGTCTTTTGTTCCATAACTCGGAATCACTGTCTTCAAAAGGAAACCTTCTTTTGAGGGTCTTGGAAAAAAAAGGAGCCCGTTCAGGGTCTTTCCATTCCTTTTTGATTGTTTCCGAGAGGACCTTGTGGACCGGGAAAACCCGATGTTTGGTTTCATCCAATCCTTGATACATTCTATCATGTATGGATAACTGGACTTTTTCTTCCTGGATATCCAGGGTAGTGTAAATTGCCTTAAGTAACTCCTGAACCTCTTCTAAGGACAATTTAAATTTAGAAGCTTTGCTACTATCATCTTCCTCTTGTTCCTCCTCATCTGAATCCCTGAGGGAGGCGAGAGTACTAGTTCCTTCATCTGCCGAATCCCCATCTGTTTGCCTAGACAACAGGATTTTCGGGCTAGGTGGTGGCTGCTGAGGCTCCCCCTGACTTGCGGAGCCTTGTGCAATCAGATCCTTGACCGAACCTAAAGAGCTTGCCAGTTCCTGAACTGAAGAGAATAGGTCCTTATACTCTTGTGAAGTTTCCTCTTCTACCAAATTTTTAATACAGGATCTGCACATGGGTTTTTGCCACGAATCCCTTAAAGGATTCCTGCAAGATGGGCATTTCCTTGGAGCATCCAAGTGTTTGGTTTTGCCTGCAGATTTTTCCTGCAACGAGATGACAAACCAAATTACTAACCCAGAATTTTTTTTTTTTTTTAAACACCCAGTGCTGCCACCACCAGAAACAAACAAGGGGAAAGTAAGTGCCACTATCCCCTACGGTTATACAGACCAAGAACATTCAAACTTGGTCTGGTAACCACAGGCTCCCTCAGGGAGGATCACAATACCACACAAATAAGCCCAACAGAGTAAGAATAAAAGGCACCATTGTACCCCTCTTACCTGGGCCTGACCGGTGCCTGCAGCGCCTGTATCCGCTGGTGCTGTCTGTCTCTCCTCCATCGTAGAGCGCAGCGAATAGTAGCTGAAAAAAGCCCCGTTTTTCAAATTTTCCTGGCGTCCCGCGTCATCATCGGGGGCCGGAAACGGAAGCGCCGGTCACCTGACCTGTCCCACAGACGCTGCGTTCCAGGCGCCGAGAACCACTGCGCCACGCCCTCCCAGGAAGCAGCGTCACCGTGCGCGACGCACTCGCCGGCCGGGACCCGGAGCTGGAATGCAGAACACCGCCGACCTGCAGCAGCTACCGCTCGGCCACCAGGCCCTACCGCAGCACCCGGGCACACGCCGCCACCTCCTGGGAGGCCGGATGCTCCACTGAGCCGGCGCGTCTGGGGACTCCTGAACGTCCCCTCCCCGTGGAGGGGGGCCGGGATGGTCACTGTAAAAAAACAAACGAGGTAAGCCAACAACCCCTCCGCCTTGGAGAGAGCGCAGCTCCCTGGTTCCCTATGATGCTTCCACCATGGCGGAGGAAACACAATAACTGAGGCCATGGTGGAAGAGAAGGGATCTTAAAGGATCATGTGTGTTTCCTAGAAAATGGGCGGAGCTGCGCTCTCTCCAAGGTTGTCCTGAAAGGCGATAAGAGAAATAAAGATTCCACCAGCGGCAGAAGGACAGATCCCCTGCATCCCACAGCGCTGTACCAGGGACAAGGGAAAGGACTCCACCAGATGATACCTACCTATTCTTCTGAAAAATTGCTTCCACACGCTTTTGATTGACCACCAAAATGTGAGTGGTTTTTTAACTTGTGGCTTTTTAAAATTTAAAATTAAAACTGTCTTAAAGGAACACTAAAGGTTCGTTTTTTATTAGATCAATTGATTGCTGTGAGCTAGATCATTTAAATATCACTTACCTTGTTTTTCCTTTTGACCTCCAAAATACAGTAATCCAGGTTTGAAAATGCCATTTCCTGTCTCTCCTCTTCTTGCTTTCCACCAGCATCTGAGCCGTTTTGCATGGTGGAAAGCAGAATGTGCTCACCCCCTCCCTATGACTACAGCCCTGCGTGAAGATGCTCTCTTATCCCTCACAGGCATGGAGGCTAAGCCTAATGGGAACTGTAGTTCCCATTAGGCCGTGATGTAGCAAGAATGAATGCGCACCGCAAACCAGGAAGTCAGTGCGAAAAACGATTCAGGAGTGACGGAGGTGAATAAAACGGCTCAATTTCAACAGGTATCAAACTAGTTATAATGCAAAACATTACTTTTTACTTTATCAGCTACTGTCAGACTTTAATTTAACTGGAAAATATTTTTGTCTTTACAACCCCTTTAAGTATTGCACCCAGAGGCGCCTCTCTCCTTGTTTCTCAGCTCCACTGCTGCCACCTACCGCACCAGGTGGGAAAACACCCCAACACGACAGAATGGGCCCACAGCACAGCCACGCTGAAACAGAGACCCTAATTAAATAATTGCAATTGGAATCAGAGTCACTTACACTCTGATTATCCCTTAATAAAATTTCAATAGCACCGGTTACCTTGGAAGTAACAAGGCGCTACACATCCATCTTGCTACACCCTGCACTCATCCACAATAAGGATACAGGGAGAAGGCAGCAAGCGGACATCTTGTTACACCCACCGGGGGTCATGCATTTCACACTTATTTTTAACAGTAAACTGAGCTTTTATAGTAAAATACTGGATTTAAAAATTCATCAGACGGTTTTGATGTTTTTCATTTTAAAATCAGCGGCGAGCCTGCTGATCTCACAGATTTGCTAATATGACAGAACACAGCTGCTTTGAAAAATCCACATCAGTACAGCCTTACGGATTGGAAAATACTGAATTTCACTATCTAAGCTGAGTTTACTATAAAAAAAAAAAAAAAAGTGAAATTCAAAACTCCAGTGGGTGTAACAAGATGTCTGCTTTCCGCCTTCTCACTGTATTCGTACTGTGGACGAGTGCAGGGTGTAGCAAGATGGCGGCGTTGGAATGTCACTTGTTCCAAAATCTAACAAAACACGGGCAGGTATGTGTACATGTGATCAGCTGTGATTGGGCACAGCGGTCACAGAGCGTCCCTCAGGGGTGGGGTTCTGGGAGGACATCCATGGACGCCCCCTTCCATAACTGTAGAGTCGCTCTGTAGTTGTCTTTTGGCTATAGCACAGGCAAGAAAAGGTTAATATCAAACCCATGCAACAAAGGTTCTGGCTCCCCCTATTTACCTACAGATTTAGCTCAATGTCCTGTTTGGAGATGGTCATTTATCATAACCTCCCCTCCATTTTCCATGCAGGCTGAGCATTAGCAGTCATGTGTGGTGCCACCTTGGGGTTTCCAACCCCTCTTTCAGCCATATAGGAACATGATTTCTCTGCTTCTCGTTAGACCCTCCTACCTTGCTTTGTGTACTGGAGCACAAAGGCACTATTACTATGATGTGTGCTCCTACCTCCATACATTTATTTGTTCTAGTTTGGACTTGATAACAACAAATGAGATGATTTTTCTGCTTCCAAGAGCGTGTTGCCCCGCCTGTGAATTGCACTTGGTACAGTCCACTCTGTCCTCCAGCCACATTGCTGGATAGGAGAACGTGTAGCAAAACATGTAGTACCTCGTCCTTCACGGACGCACCCATTTTCTACAGCAGATTCGTGCTCGCCTATACCGCCCTATAATAGCGCCGCCTGACCCTCGCCAGTTGCCCACAACCCTCACATTTAAGGCCAAGAGGCCATATGAGGACACCTCACGAAATTATTTATTTCATTCCTCCGGAAGGCGTGTGTCTCCTACGCCCCTCCTTACCGTTCCCCCTCCTCCCCGCACACGATGGTTTGACCCGGACCTCAGCTCATTGTTGCTTGGCGCCGGGTCCAAGATGGCGCAGTGAAACCTCCGAGTGTGAGGAGAAGGTGATAATACCCCGGGACCGGCGGGGGGGTTGGAGAGAAGAGAGCGGCCGAAGAATTCACCCTGGGATTGTATCGCTGTCATTCCGCTGGGCCGTCGTCTTTTGGATTAGTATGCTCTCCGGACATGGGCGAGAAGCTAGAACTAAGGCTCAAGTCGCCGGTGGGAGCCGAGCCTGCCATCTATCCTTGGCCGCTGCCTATCTACGTGAGTGCGAGGATTGGGTGCTGTGGGCTAGGCCGCAGGGAGGGAGCTGAGGGTGGGGGCTGGCTTTTTGTTTGCTGGGCGGAGGGCCTTGCCTTAGCCCTGTGTAGTAGACGATGAATAAAGCTTAGCAGGCACCGTGTGGCCATTTATTTCTGTATCCCAGGCTTTCTAGTGATTAAGTGTGGCGTGTGTGTTTTGTCCTGTGGCTGCACTGTGTTACCATGGAAATGTGTGTTCATGTAAGGTGTCTGCCATGGCAGCACGTAGCCTGTCATTTCTGTGTGTGCCAACTTGGCATTTAGGTTATGTAATTCCCCCTCAGGCTTATGGAAGGTGACTAAGCCATGCATTGAGCCCTGGAACACCCTTCCTGCCAGGTCTTGTAATATTTAATAAGCTTATATCAATGTAGGAGTCTGTGCAACCAGCCCCTCCCCCCCTCCTATGTATGGGATCTGGCCACTAGGAAAGCTCAGCGTGTTCATGTGTGTGTTTGTCATGTGTGTAGTCGGGACGCTCCCTATTGGTATGTGTGTTTACGCTCTCACTACCTGGGGGCGAGGGCACCTGCTCGCCTATGTGGCCCATCCATTTTTTTTTTTGGCTGTCATAGATCTACCAACTTGCCATTTCCAGGCCTCTGTTTTTTTGTATGTTTTTACACCTTTTTGAACAACAGTATTCAAATCTAATGTAATGTTTTCATGTTGGAAGCGTGCCGCCTTATATACTTTGCTAGCTGCTCAATCTATTTTTATCCTTTCCCGCTCCAGGCTTTTAAAGAGTTAATACAATCTTGATTTTCTATTGGCGAGGGTGGTAGGGGGTGAAAAATCACAAACCACACAGCGTTTACCCGCTCGATAGCAACTGTTGCTCCCTCCCTTTTTTTTTTCTTTTCCGTCCCACAGGCCTTGTGTGCGGAAATGTTTTAAAGGGCCAGAGAGAAACTGTCATAATGAAGTAAATACACTTAAGCGTGGTGTCTGTTGTAGTATCACAACAGGAAATTCTGACGTTTCTGCGTTATTAAACTTGGAGCGAGGGTAGGTAACCTCGGACGCTCCAGATGTGATGAAACTAAAATTCCCATCGTGCTTCTGCCTTTGGGAGTGATGGCTGTGGCTGTCAAAGTCTTGCAATGCCTTATGGGAATTGTAGCTCCACGGCAGCTGGAGCATTGAGGTTGCCTAACATTGATTTAGATCAGTTTATCAACTTTATTTATTTTTTCAGTTAAGAGAAGTGTGGGTTTGTCTCTCTCCCCCCCCCCCCCCCCATCATACTTGGGTGAATGCAGCATCAGTCTGATGCTGCCATTGTCCCCTGGCACACTGAGAACCGAGTGATCGCACACTGCCGATGGCTCAGTTGTGACAGCTCCCTGAGCAGAGAGCTGCAGTCAGTCAGCAGCTCTACTCTCTGCTCCTCCACGCTCACTGGAGCGCTGAGCTGTCGAGGGGCAGGGAGCGGCGGTCTTAGGCTCTCAGCGACTTGCTGAGATGACTGACAGTCCAGGCACCTGGTGGATCCCGGCCTCCATTGTCTGGATGACGTGGTGCCTGGACTGATTCCTGTGACCTTATTAGCAGAGAGCGGATTTTAGTCTGCTTTCTGCTGAAAATGGGTCACAGGAGTGCAAGTCGAATTGCACTCCTGTGATCCATCATAGAAGACCAGCCAAACAAGCTTAGGCTGGATTCTTTCTTTTAACCACTTCCATACCGCAGGCCATCGTATAACATCCTTGGCTTTCAGTGGGGGATATCTGAATGATGCCTGCAGCTACAGGCATCATTCCGAAATCATTATTTTCTGCCGGTGATTCTGTGCACCCCAAGAACCATCATAACGGCAGTCCCACTGCTTGATCATTCTTGCAGGCAACGGGAGGTGCCATCCCCCCCACCGCCATCCGGTGCCATCGGGGACCCAGAGAAAGAATCGGCGGCTGCCGCCAGATGACAACAAAAAAAAATTCCGGTGACCAGATGGTCAACAGTCATCTATATGACCGTCGGTGGCCTGGGCGCAACGTTATGAGATCCTTGAGATCTCATGCTTTCCAGCCTGGAGGAGAGACGCGTTTAATTTTTCTCAAAAAAAAATGCTGCATACAAATATGCAAAGTTGTGCCAGAAAAGCGCTCCAACTCTACGCCCAGGTGTGAATGCAGCCTTCATGCCTCTGGGAGTAATTTCTGTGGCTGTCAGTCTTGTAGTACCTCATGGGAGGTTTAGTGCTGATGTTACCCACCCCTGGTCTAAACTTTTTATACTTTAAAGCACAGGTGTCAAACACAAGGCCCGCGGGCTGAGTCCGGCCCTCCAGGCCATTTTATTTGGCCCTTGCACCTTTCCTGCAGCCCTCCTCTGGTCCTCCTCCAGACCCTTACTTTCTGCTTTCAAGCAATGCATCCAGCTTCTTCCCAGCAGCTGCATAAGGAAACGGGGTGTAAGGAAGAGTGGGGGACTCAACTTCTGAAGGTGGGGTGGCTCTTGACATCTAATATATGGGATGGGGATGCGCTGGACATCTAATCTTAGATACAACCGGCCCTTTTGAGGGCCTTTATAATGCTGATGCTAAAAATTAGTTTGATACCCCTGCTTTAAAGCATTTGATTTGTAGTTTTGGTCCACGTATAATAGGGCTTGTTTACATTTCAAAACATTGTTTGCTTTTCTTCAAAAATTGTACCCCATGTCACTTGGTGCTTCAAAGAATCTCCAATGCCTCCATAAAAGTCTGGCAATACTCGCTTACAGCTTCAGAAGCTTTTGAGGGGCTTTTATTCAGTGCTAGTTTTACTTTGTTTTGGAGATATTGTAGGTGTACCAGTGTGCATTGGGAAACAAACAAGGGAACCAGAAAGATATCCGTAATCCCTTCCAGTTAATGTGTTTATGTTCTAGAAGTGTCTGATGCAAATGTCTCACGGTGTGCAGCGTGGAGGAAGGTGAGCCAGGTCCGAAATGGAGTAGAGCAACTAGCAGACGGCACATGTGGTGTGCAACATGGGAACACTATAGCGGAAGGTTATCAAGGTCAGGAAATATGGGATTGAGTGGCAGGATCGGCAGAGCTGGGCAACAAGAGCAGGAGAGACTAGCATATGTCACGCATGGTGAGCAGCGTGGGAACAATATAGCAGGTGAGTCTGAGAGAGCGTGAGGAGGCTCAGCGGAGCTTGGGGGGGGGGGGGTACTATTGAGCTGGGGATATGCTGAATGGGGAGGTACTATTAAGCTGTGGTTCTTCTACTGGGCCCCTTTAAAAGCAAGTAGAAAATCAACAACGCACACAGGGCATTTGCCAAGCTTCAGAAAAGCATCAGAGGCATCCAAAACACATCATATATGCATATATGCATGTTGAAGCAGTAGGCGCTTTAAAATGTTAGTCGAAGCAAGTGTAAGGCCTCTTGCACACTGCAGCTTGAAAAAGCTCAGTACAGCTTATTTATTTTACTGAGCTAAAATACAGACCATTAACCACTTAAGACCCAGACCAAAATGCAGCTAAAGGACCCGGCCAGGCTTTGTGATTCGGCACTGCAACGCTTTAACAGACAATTGCGCGGTCGTGCGACGTGGCTCCCAAACAAAATTGGCGTCCTTTTTTTCCCCCACAAATGGAGCTTTCTTTTGGTGGTATTTGATCACCTCTGCGGTTTTTATTTTTTGCGCTATAAACAAAAATAGAGCGACAATTTAAAAAAAAATTCAATATTATTTACTTTTTGCTATAATAAATATTAGGGCTGTAACGAACGATTATTTTCGATTAGTTGGCCGATTTATTGTTTCGATTAATCGGATAATGGCCTTAAATTTTTTTGGGGACAATTTGTTGTTGGGCAGATTACAAAACACAAATTGCCACAAAAACACATTACATGCTTTTCTGCAGCTTCTCCATTAAAGTATATTGAACAAAAAAAAACAAAATGGCACCGTTTTGCGTTAAAAAGTCCTCGCCCTTTGCAAATACGCAGCAGCTAAAAAAAAAAATCATGGATGTGAACGTGTCGCATAGGAAAACATGTAAATGAACTGTAGTGTGTTTCTGCAAAAAGCACCAAAAAACAGGAGGTGTGACCCAGGCCTGAGATGTTTAGTAACATAATGTGGTTAAAAAAACAAAAAGTACAAAGAGCAAATCGCTACTGTAAGGGGTTCATTTTTTTTTACTGAGGGACAGTGAAAGTAATATTTACAGTAGCGATTTGCTTTTTTGTACTATAAAGGGCTATTTTTAGTTGTTTTAACAGCATTATGTTACTGGCCGATTAATCGATTATGAAAATTGTAATCGATTAATTTCATCGATTAGTTGCCGATTAATCGGTTAGTTGTTTCGGCCCTAATAAATATCCCCCAAAAACTTATATATTTTTTTCCCTCAGTTTAGGCCGATACGTATTCTTCTACCTATTTTTGGTAAAAAAAATGGCGGTTATCAGCGTTTTTTTTTTCGTGACTGCGACATTATGGCGGACAATTTTGACACATTTTTGGGACCATTGTCCTTTTCACAGCAAACAATGCATTTAAAATGCATTGTTTGTTGTGGAAATGACAGTTGCAGTTTGGGAGTTAACCACAGGGGGCGCTGATGGGGTTATGAAGGGGGGTGTGGCTGTAGGTGTGACGTCATGGATTATGTATCCCTATAAAAGGGTTCACCCGATTGATGACGCCGCCACAGTGAAGAACGGGGAAGCCGTGTTTTACACACGGCTCTCCCCGTTCTTCAGCTCCGGGGACCGATCGCGGGACTCCAGCGGCGTCCGCGGGTCCCGGAGCTTCGGACCGGGGCGCGCGCCCACGACTGGACAATAGCACGTACCTGTACCTGCATGTGCCATTCTGCCGATGTATGTGTGCAGGAGGCGGTCTTTAAGTGGTTAATTGTAATGTGCCTATGCACACAGGCATGTAAACAAGCGTTGTGTATTCGGTAAAGAAAAAAAAAATAGAAAATCTGCATTTTTGGTCAGTAATTTGCGCCTAATGCGCACAAATCTAGTAACTTATTGTGAACGTGAAAATAAGGTTGCGGTAACGCATATGTGCAAAAATACATATAAAAACATAAAAAAAAAGGCTAAAAGAAATTGATGCTCAAACAGGAGTATCATTTGCAAGAGGCCCAAATGAGCCCTAAAAGTATAGAACTGGCTTAACTATAAAAAGTTAAGCTTGCAGCTACATATGCTGGATTCTTAAATTCTGCTTTCCTTGCCTAGGTGAGAAAGGGAGTGGGTACCTGTCAGGGGAAAAAAAACAGTAATTCTAAATGTAGCACTTCCACAACATTAAAGCGGTAGTAAACCGCATGGGATAATGGCGTGTTGCATAGAGCAGTGTTTCTCAACTCCAGTCCTCAAGGCGCCCCAACAGGATTGTCCTGGGATGAAACGGCTGTGGTAATTACTAAGGCAGTGAAACTGATCAAATCACCTGTGCACAATAATGAACAGCCTGATAACATGACCTGGCTCCTTGAGGCTGGGTTCACACTACTACACTACTTTCATCCTACTTTGCTCTCCTACATTGGTCCTACATTTATCCTACATTGGTCCTACATCCATCCTACTTTCATGAACAGGATACTACTTTGGTCCGACTTCAATGATATTCAATGGGCCTGAAGTAGGATCAATGTAGGACCAAAAGTAGTACAGGGAGCATTTTCAAAGTCGGACCGACTTTTGTAGGACGCTACAAGACGCTCTCATAGGGAAACATTGAACACAGAGCAAAGTAGGATGAAAGTAGTGTAGTAGTGTGAACCCAGCCTGAGGACTGGAGTTGATAAAACACTGGCATAGAGGTTGACCGATATGTTTTTTTTTTCATGCCAATATTTAGAAATCGGGGCGGCCGAAGCCCGAAATATGATGCTGATTTTTATTTTTGTGGCACTGGCAGGTTTCACACTGAGCTGATTTGTCAGTTTCACAGTTACACTATATGTAACTGAATGCAGAGCGAGACCAGCTGTCAAAATTCAGCGGTGATGTCGGGGGTGGGCGGGGCCCTACAGGTATCAAATTCCTTCAAGGTTTGTGGGCTTCAACTGTTTGGCCGAGCCACAAAGATGTCGCACACATGCGCGTGGGGAACACAGCTGCGGCACGGCTTTCAATTGATGCAGTGTGCATGCACCGGTGACATCACTGGCTGCTACTATAGCTACTTTAGCGATAAAAAGTGCCTGAAAAAACGCCTCCAGTGTGAAAGGGGTCTAAGAGGCAAAGGTCGAATTTGGATAGAATTTTCTTTTAAAAAACGTATCTAGGAATTTTCGTTCGTATTTCGCACCATTAGTGGGCGGCAGGAACAGCCGATTTTTCGTGCGGCCATCGAATTTGAGTAATCGGACATGTTGGAATTTTTTTTAAAAACAAACTTTTTTTTTTTTTGTATTTATTTTCGAGATAGCAAATCACAAGACCATCGACCGCACAGGGTCGTAAAGTGACTATTGTTCAGTGATCGTGTTGAGCAAAGACGCACACAAAAAGAAACAAATGGCAAAAAACATAAAAAAAGAGATAACGAGCAATGTTAACAATCGTTCAGTCGAAAAAGTTCAGCATTCCTAGGTATGGTGTAAAACATAGTGAGCCCAAAAGGAGGGGCGACAGTGCAATGTTGAGAAATTAATGGAGGTAAGGGGGGGGGGGGGCGCAAAAAGTCCAACCCAGGAACAACCCCCGCCCTAAAATAGGCCGGAGGTGGGCCGCCATCAAAAGTGTGTAGGGAGTATGGTCCCGTGGTCTGCAATGGGGGGGCAATGGCATCCATCTAGCCGCCCCCCACCCCTCCGCACACCAGGGATACCAAAAAGCAATGACACATGCCCAGGCGGGACTGCCAGCACCCCTAGGAAATTTGGGGTCTGTGCCGCTGGTCCTACGTGAGTTAACAGCCCTCAGCAGTCCGGCAGAAGTTTCTCAGTTACCAACCATATGTAAACAAAAGGAAAAAAACTGCTAACTTATAGAGAATACCGGGTAAGGAATGGGTAGTAGGGGAGAGAGGGGGGAGAAAGATGGGGGGGGGGGAGTAGGGGTACAAGAGCCAGGTTACCTGTAAATTGGGGGAAAAAAGCATCTTCCACGTCCGCACCGAGCACACCACACCAAGACTCTAGTATCTGTTATTGAAATTTAGTCTCTACAGTCTACCAGCAGGTTGTGTCGTTGCCCCCCAGGCTCCAGCCAACCTGAGAGCCTTAAGTGTGGGATCTGCTAGTTCTAATAAAGCAATATCTAAACTAGAGGGTACATGGGCAGGGTTTGAAACCTATTCAGACCATGGCGCCCAGATATTATGAAAGAGGTCCCCAGATCCTTTACAGGTAGCCACCCAGTCCTCGGCTTCCCGAAGCGCACTCACTCCATTGATCCACTCCTCTCTGGCCAGTATCTAGAAGTTCGTCTCCTGAGTTTTGGAGTCTATAGAGGACGAGTGGGTGAGGTAATATAAGTGGGATAAATGCTGTTCCCTAAGAGGTAACTCTAGATCCGTCTCCCAACGCCTGATGTAGGCGGGTGTGGTCTGGGGGGCAGCTGAGCCCAGGAGTTGATATAGTTCTGAGATCAGGTAAGGTGCCGTTTCGTCAGCAATTAAAAGAGGCTCAAGAGGGGTGAGGGAGGAGGGATCCCTAATTGAATGGCCATGAACCTGAAAGAAGTACTGCAATTGTCTGTACTTTCAAAAGTTAATTCGTGGGTCCCGTCGTCCTGTGGGTAAAGCTTCATAACTCGGGAGCCTGCCATCTTTCATAAGTTTGCCACGGCTGGCGTTTCCATCGTCTAACCAGGGCCCGAAAAAGCCCATTCGTTTGCCTGGGGGGAACCACAGGAAACCACCCAGTGGAGCCAATGAGGACATAAGAGGGCTAGCTTTAGCAGTGGGTTGATCCGATCCCATACCGACAGCACCTGAGCCGTCAGGGGGGAGGTCGTCTCAGATAACCTATGTTCCTGGGGCAACCATGGTGCGTAGGACAAATTCCAACCCGCCAGACATTTCTCTATTGAAACCCAGAGTTTCGAGTGAGTATGGAATCGCCAGTTGAGTATCCTCTGAAGGGCAATGGCTCGCTAGTATTGTTTAATCTCGGGGACTCCCAGGCCGCCACTCCGTTTCGGACATCGTAATACTCACAGAGCTATCCTGGGTTTATGTGCGTTTCAGATAGTCAGACAGCAAGCTGGTCAAAAAAGTCTGGGTAACATCTGTAAGTAAAAAAGAATGTGGGACATTCCTCTTTATAATGTTCACTCGACCTGTTCACTCGACCTTGCCACGTAAAGGCCGTCTGCGTCCATTGTGAGAGGTCTTTTCTAACCGCCGCAAGCAACGGGGGGTAATTAGCGGCGTATAGGGTGTCAAAGTGATCCGTAAGTTGTACTCCCCAAGTATTGCACGGACGATGTAGCCCAGACTAAGGGGAAGGCCCCTTTAAGGGTCGTAGGCAGATGGGGAGAATTTCAGACTGCCGGAATTTCAGTCTTGAAATTGGAAAGGGACCCAAAGCGCTTCAGTTCGTTCCTTCATTAGGTTGGCTAAGGAGAGCAGGGGGTCCGAGAGGTGAAACAATATATGCCGAGAGTTTATGCTCTGTATTACCAACCTGAAGGCCCCTAATGTCGGGACTGGCTCGCACTGTGCGGAGAAAAGGTTCCAGCACCAGGGAGAACAAGCTGGGTGAAAGAGGACACCCCTGCCTCGTGCCGTTTCTGATGGGGGAATATTCGAAAGTGTCCCATTCACTCTGACCTGGGCGCAGGGTGTGGAATACAAAACCAAAATAGTGTATGAGGTGTACTGCTCTGAGAGAATTGTCCCTAGCTTCCCTACCTGCAAAGAAGCCGTCTGGTCTGGTGGACAATGTCAGGGATAAGGTGTTTAAGCCTATTTGCCAATATTTTCGCTAAAATTTTTATATCCAAATTAAGGAGAGAGATGGGGCCATAGCTTTGGGGGACGGTAGGGTCCTTGCCTTCCTTTTGGTAGCACAGTAATGTGGGCCAAAAGGGCCTCAGGGGGAATCCACCCCCTGTTAAGGCGTTAAAGTAGTTTCACATGGGGGTCGCTAGGTGAGGGAGGAAGGTTTTGTAATATGCCTTAGTGAACCCATCAGGGCCAGGACTCATCCCATTTGGTAAGGACTCCACCGTGCCCCCGAGCTCAGTCGTGGTGATTGGGAGCTCCAGGGCCGAGGCCTGGTCATCTGTTGGGAGACCGGCTGCCGTCAAGTAGTCTTGGATTGCGCGCTGTCTGGCCTCTCGCAAGGTGGAAGGGAGTTCAGAGTCCAAATTGTCAAGTATGGTGTAGTAATCTCGGAACTCTGCGGCGATTTTTGGAGGACTGTACGATCGGGAAGCCAGAGGCGGCATGCAACTTGTGTATAAATGTTTTTGCATGCTGCCTCCGGACAGTACGAGCCAGCATCTGCCCGCATTTGTTCCCGTGCTCATAATATTTGAGCCATAAAGCAAAATTGTTTGCGAGTTTGACGGTCGAGCAGATGCAGGAACAACTCCCGCAGCTCTGTCAAGTCTTTCAGCGCCTCCGGACTCCCACTGGCTTTTTGTTGAAGTTCTGCCTTTTGAAGTGCAGTATGCACCCTCCCAAAGTCCGCCCTGCGTTCCTTCTTGAGTCTGGACCCTTGAGAGATCAGTGCCCCCCTAACCGCGGCCCTATGGGCCTCCCAGACCACCCCCTCGTCTAGCTCGCCGACAGGATTTTCTCTAAAGTAGTGGGTTGGTGTGTCAGCAACCTCTTTCAACACAACCATGTCATCTAGTAAGTTGTCGTTAAGTCGCCACGTCCAGGCCTTCTGCAGGCTCGGAGGCAGGGCAAGGGCCACTGTCACTGGGGCTTGGTCCAAAATAGAGATGGTACCCTTGACACATGTTGGAGGAGTTCCAGAGCATTGTGGTCCACATAGACATGATCAATGCATGTTTATATGTTGTGTACTTTAGAATAATAGGTGAAGTCACGGTCCGAGGGGTGAAGTGTCCTCCAGCTGTCAACCAGGAGGTGGGATTGGATGGTCTTGCAGAAGTGCTTAAGGAATGCATAGGAATGTGAAGGTCTCGCGTGGGACGTGTCTAGTAAGGGGTCGGGGCTTACATTGCCGTTGCCCCCCAAAATCAAGAAGCCTTCTCCAAAGTCCGCCAGGCGGTCCAAGGTGTCAACAAGGGCTGCAACTAACGATTATTTTCATTATCGATTAGTTGACCGATTGTTTCGATTAATCGGATAATAGCCTTAAAAAAAAAAAAAAATGCATTTTTAATTTTTTTGGCCCAATTTGTTGGTGGGCAGATTAAATAACACAAATTGCCACAAAAACGCATTACATACTTGTCTGCAGCTTCTCCATTGAAGTATATTGAACCAAAAAAAATAAAATCGCAGTTTTCCAAATATGCAGCAGCTGAAAAAAAAATCATGGATGTGAACGTGTCCCATAGGAAAAACATGTAAATGAACTGTAGTGTGTTTCTGCAAAAAAAGCACCAAAAATAGAGGTGTGAACCCAGGCCTGAGATGTTTAGTAACATAATGGGGTTAAAAAAACAAAAAAGTAGTACAAAAAGAGCAAATAATTGCTACTGTAAGGGGTTCATTTTTTTAATGTGGGGCAGTGAAAGTAATATTTACAGTAGCGATTTCCTTTTTTTGTACTATAAAGGGCTATTTTTTTTTTTTTTTTAACCCCATTATGTTACTGGCCGATTAATCGATTATGAAAATTGTAATCGATTATGAAATTAATCGATTAGTTGTCGATTAATCCATTAGTTGTTTCGGCCCGATCAACAAATGTAAGCTGGTCAGCGTTGGGAGCATAAATGGACGCAAACGTGTATGTCTGACTAGCAATACTACCCTTCAAGAAAACGTATCTACCCAGAGGGTCTACCCTATGGTCGGGAGGTTGAAAGGGGCTTGACTTATGAATAGTGATGGCCGTCCCCCTAGACTTAGATGCTGGGGAAGTACTAATGAACCATTGATTAAAAAGATGAGTGGGCAGTTTAGGAAGGGACTTTGGCATGAAGGGCGTCTCTTGGAGAAAGACCACCTGAGTTTTCAGCCGTTTTAGCTCCCCCACAACTTGTTACATTTGTGAGGAGAGCAGAGATCCCTGACATAAGTGCTCACCTGCAATGTAGCCATGGGATGGTATGAGGATAGTCAAGGCTGATGAACCGGTGGTGCGCTCGGTGCAGACTACGAGATGGCAAGGCAAACCTGGAATGGGGGGGGGGGCGGGCAAGATGAGAAGAGGGAAGAGAGGGGGGGGGAGACAAAACAAGCATGAGACAAACCAGAAAAATTATAACCAGTAGAACATGGTGGCTGAAACCATCAGAGCTTGTGAAACAACTAAGGGCCAAGTCCAGGGCCCCGTCCCCCAAAAGGGGAGGGGCCCAAGAGAATGGCTCGAGATCCCAATGGGGATCAATACCCAGAACACGATGGCCTACAGGGGGGGTCCGTGAACCAACATGGGGAGAAGGCGAGATGGTCTCCGTCCACCGCATCGAACTTGGTGCAGTGGGAGAGGGAGAGAAGCGGGGGAGGGGCAGAGGGCAAAGGGTCATCCTGGCCTTAAAAAAGCATTCAAGCTATCATTAGAAGGAAGTCCCAACTGTAGCACTCAGAAATACATAGATCACAAGAGCAGCTTGCCGCCAGGGAAGAGGAAGACCATCAGTCTCTTGAGGTGGCCGGGCCCACTGACGAATCGGAGGGCGGCGTGGCGTGGCGTGGCGTGGTGTGTGGCGGGTTGCTGTGGCACGGGCAGTCTAGTGGCTCCAAAGTCCAAGGAGTCCCTCCAGTCAGGAAAGTCCACCGGCTCCAAGTCCAAAGAGGTCAAGAGATGCCAGAGGTCATCCTTGGTGCGAAGAGACATCGATCTGCCGTCCTTGGAGGCAAAAGGGGAAACCCCACCTGTATGACAGGCCTGCATCCTGAATGGCTGCCAGGAGGGGGTGTGAAGTGCCCTGTGCTGCATGAGGGTGCGTCTGAAAATGTCCTGGTAAAAGGCCAAGTGAGCACCATCAAAGTCAAAATGGGATTTGCCCCTCATTTTCTGCATGATGCGGTCCTTGAGCATATACTTATGCAGTTTGCAAATGATGTCTCTTGGATTGTTCACGTCCTCAGAGGGAGGCTTCAAGGCCCTGTGTGCACGGTCAATTTCAGTGGTGGCAGTGGCCGGCAGCCCCAGTATTTCTTTAAAGATGCCTTCCAGGGTGGGGATAATGTCCTTTAGAGCCAGTGGCTTCAGGGAGGCCTTAAATCGTGATGCTGGCCCTGCGGCTTCGGTTCTGAGTCATCTAACTGGCAAAGCAGAGCCTCAATCTGGTGGCCCTGTGTGGCACAGATATCTTGCAGCGTGGAGATGACAGGGAGAGCCTCCTCAAACTTCTGTTCCAAGCCTACCCCCCAGGTGTGTTGTGTTGGTTTGGAGTTGAGCAATGTCCTCTTTTAAGGGCCCTTTCCACCCTGTCGGCAAATCGCTCAAGATTCGCTTTAGTAGGCAGGGACATAATATGGCCCCGGATGTCGGCGTCAGGTCGGGGGGACGGTATGGGAGAGCTGCACTTCTGTTGTGACCGTGTGGCAGTGTTCTGCGCGGCCTTGGGCGTCTTCTGGGCCTTTGCGAGGCCTCACAGCCTCTCCCGTTCTGTCCAGGGAAGAAGGAATCGAGCTGGGCCTGCCATGTCCGGTCATTCTGCGGAGGCTGGAAGGATACCTTGTTCCTCAAGGACATGACAAGCGGCGGATGGGGTAGGATTCTCTCTCGATGCGCTGATTAATTGCGGCAGTGAGACTGAGCTGAGGAGACACACGTCTTCACTCCTCCATAGTCTGGACACGCCCCCACAAACAATTTTCTAATCAATGATGGGAGAATCCTGCTAGAAATGTAATCGAGAAAAAAATGCACATGTGCAAGAAAAGAAAATTCCCGGAAAGAAAAGATTCCCAGCCACAAAATCTTTTCCGTAGCATCATGAGGTGTAATTGAAGGCTTGGTTGGTCGAAATCAATGGTGGCACCACGTACACATTTTCAGATTATTTTTTTTTTCAAAAAAAAATAAAAATTCTTCTGAAATTCTATGTATGGCCAGCAATAGTGAGTCTAAAAGACCCCCAAATCCCTCTTTTGCACTTAAAAGTATTCTGATCTCCAAAATTGGCGCTTCTGAATCTGCGCAATTGGCAACTGAGTCACGACCTCACTTCCAGGATTTTAAATCGGAGACCCGATCAGAGCTGAATTCCGGCTTCGTTCAGGTCTCAGCTTAGCTGGTGGACGCGCCTGCTGGTGGCATGGGACGGGAGGCCCAGGAAGAGCGGCTGAAAGTGTTGGGGGACACGCACGCGCGTCTCATCCCATTCCTTTAGGACAGGGATCCTCAAACTATGGCCCTCCAGCTGTTGTAGAACTACACATCCCATGAGGCATTATAACACACTGACATTAACAGACATGACTAGGCATGATGGGAATTGTAGTTCCTGAACAACTGGAGGGCCATAGTTTGAAGACCCATGCTTTAGGATAACGGCTTTAAGCCACATCCGTTGTTATCGCTAAAGAGCCAACCACCTGCTCTAAACGGTACCGGGGTGCAGGCATCATCCGGTACAACCCTTTCAAGCCATGAATGCAAATTGGTGCACGGTCGGCGTGAAGGGGTTAAGATGTTACGGTTTCTGACATGCTATAGCAAGACCATCTAAACTAGGGGTTTTGATGGATAGAAAATGTGTTAATGGCTATTTGGATCCCTCCCACTGAGAGTTGTCTAAGTATTTTGTTTGATGAATTGTATGTTGTAAACTGATTTGGTATCCAGAAAGTTTTTAATGCTTATTGAAGCATAGTTTTTCAACATATAGCATTAAACAAAAAATAGTGTTCACCTCAATCCCAAAACAAAAATCGTATATTCTATCAGAAAAGAGGAGGAGATGTCAGTGCTAAACAACTTTAAAACGTTTCACCCAAAAGTGAAAGCTCTGCTTTTTGGCCTCCTCCCCCGCCCCCCTCTTTCCTGTGCCCCCCCTCCTTCCCCTACCCCCGGGCCATTCAGAAAGCACAGCATGTTGGGGGGAGGAGCTGCTAGTTATGGTAGCTGCTTTGTGAGGTGAATATGCTGCAGTAGCTAGACTAAAGGAAGCTGGACAGCGGAATTGCAGATTGAAGCCTGGGGTAAAACCCTGATTACCTTGCCGTACATTGCTGTGCAGTACCTGCAACGAACTCGTGGACGCCTGATGCCGGGGAGAACCCGAAGCTGAGCCGGTTGAGATCTGGCTCCCCGTTCCTGTCTGGATACCCTCGGATCTGATCGTGTGGCTGTGTATGCCAGGAAGGCTGCGCTATGGAACGGGGAGAGATCCATGGCGGGTCTGCGGGCTCCCGTTCACAGGCTTACCGTGATCTGACGGCCCGGGATCCCCCTGCGGTGGCTTCGCTGTGGAGGACAGAGCGGAGGTTTGCCGGTGGGAGGAGAGTTCACCAAAGTTGTCTGGGGGGGTTGGTGAGTCGATGCTCCTGAACCATGCCGGCGGATTGCACCAGCCTAAAATCTAAAACTATAGTTTGCCATTGATTGAGCGAACAAACATGCATGGCATATGCACAATTTTACATCGCACCTCATCTATTTTTGCACCCACTCAGACATTCTTTGTACACGGTACAGGCTAGCATGGCTGAGATGGCAAGCTAACTGAAAGCAGGGGCAAATCATAAAGTGCCATAGACGAATAATCCTAAGTTTTAAGACTAAGGCTTTAATGAACAGTATTTTAAAGCGGCAATTAAGATGGTAATAAGGATTCTGGATACCCAGGATATTGAAGACCGACAAATAACAGACACCCCTTGTTTTGTTCGTTTTTTTTCCCCCTTTACCTCTTTTTGGACTGAAATTTGCTGAGAAAGCCAGGGGAAAAGTAAGGAAACTTATCTTTTCCACTTAAAAAATGATATCTAAGAAAGGAAATAAAAGCCTGCATTCTCAAAGAATAGGGGATAGAAAAAAGGGGACAGAAGGACAAGAAAAGAAGGCAAGAACAAAAACACTACAGGGGCTCAAGCAACCCAAATAACAACCTAAACAATAGACATTAAGGATTCCCTTTCAACAAATACAATAATATATCTCAAGGACTTATCTAAATACACATTGGACATGAGAAGAGCACTAAAGTACCCTCCTGGAACAACTTATAAAGAACTACAAAAAAGAACCCACAATATAGATGGAAATTTTCACTTAATTTCAGTTATGGGTTTAACAGGAAGGATTAAAAGCGACTTTCAGGGACTTGGAGTATCTACAGGATATACTGAAATTTGGGGGACTCTCCGGCCCCCGAAAATTATTAGACTGGCCCAAGATGTACATGGGAACATTTTGAAAGAGCATAGAGGGATCTGGACATTGGGGGGGGGGGGCAATTGAACAGACAGGCAGGTAAATTAATAAATCGTACACATTAATGGAGCACATAAATCAACACATACAAGTAACAACTATGGTAATATTTATATATGCAAATGTATATTCTTCTTTTTTCCACTAAAAGGGTAAATGGAATGGAACTAATGATTCCCTATATCTCACTAGCAATGATACATATAAGATAGAACATTTTTTTTTTTTTTTTATGTTTTCTCTTCTCTCCCCCCTCCCCCTCCTGGTTCTACTGCCCTTGCTATAAGCCTTCATTGTATGGGATAATAGGGAGGGTAAAGAACTATGGAGAGACTATTAAATGTCCATTTAGGGGCTAAAGAGGTTTTTTTTAAATGAAAGTAAGGATTATAAATATATAAAAATGGTTGTTGTCACAATCAATACCTTTTTCCCTCACAAATCTTAAAAAGAAGCTGAGAATTCAGCATAAATGACCTCGTAGAGTAGCAGGTCCGGAAAAGCAGCCCCGGGTTACCCCCAGATAGGGACCTTACGAAGAGTAAGAAAAACTTAGTGAAGTCATATAGTAGTGAGAAAGTTAGAGGGTTGAGTGAGTCAGGTGTTGCGTGTGGTAGTGAGTGTGTTTAAGGGGGGTCTTTTTTTTTCCCGCCCCCCCTCTTTTTTTCCGTTTCTCATCTCCGACATACTAGCTTGGATTGCCCCCCCCCCCCTTATGTTTCACCTATGGGAGGGGTAACATTTTGTTCTTTCAATGCAAGAGGCCTAAACTCACCCTATAAGATCTCAAATCCTAAATTCATTTCACAAACCAAAAATTTTAATTATTCTGTTTCAAGAAACACATTTTCGTTCAGATCACATTCCTAAAATAAATAGAAATAATGTTACTTGGATTCACGATACATTTTGCTATTCTAAAACAAGAGGAGTTTCTATTGCTTTCCACAAGGATATACCTCACCAAATTGGTACAAAGTTGGAAAGGCAAAGATGGCAGATCCTTGATTATAAGGGTCATGCTATTTGGAAAAATTTTCACAATTATAAACTTATATTTACTAAATCATGAACAAAATAAGTGTGGAATAAAATCTTTTGTGGAAGCAATCGAAAAGGTAGAAGGAACAGTAATTATGGGCGGAGATTTCATTTTTATAATGGACTCCAAAAATAGATACATTTAGCACTCTCTCCCATAGGAAAAATAGTCAACTAAAAGAATTTAAATATCTATTGGGAAGACATCAAATGATAGACATATGGAGGGCTCAACATCAGACGGAAAAAAATAATACATATTATTCAAATATACACAATTCTTAGCGTAGTATTAATTACGTTATTAGTCAATCCTGTCTGATGATGACCCCCCTCAACAGATATTGGCAATTTTTCCTGGTCAGACCATGCTCCGATATACTTGGAACTCAGGATAGTGGAATATAAAAACTAACAGGGACGTGGAGATTGAACGATAATTTTAATAAAAAGCAAAGAGTGTGAAAACGACATACGACAGGTTGTGAAAGAATTCCTGGTAATTCACGAAAACGATGATACCTCAATTCCCATGCAATGGGAAACACCTAAATGTGTTCTGCGGGGAATTTTTATCAAGCACGGATCTAGGCTGAAAAAGGGAAAAAAAATCAGAAGCAGTCTCAATGACGGAAATTATAAAACTAGAAAGTATGCATACCAGAAAAAAGAAAAAATACCGCGCTCCCTAATGGTGACTAAACACAATAAAAAATGCAGATGATAAATAATATTGAAAATGCATCTGGCCTATCGGCAAGTACAATAATAGAAATATGAAGCCGCAGTGGGAAAATGTCCTACAACACAAATAATTAGACAAAGGAAATACGAAAATCTGCGCTATATATCAACATGTGAGAAAGAAACTGTGAAGAGTATCTTGAAAAAAAAAAAATATATATATATGTAAAAATATGAATACCACATTAAATGCATAAGTGGGAATATAAACCATATAATATATAACAAAGAGTCTAATTGCTGAAAATAGAAATGGCAGCAAGAAGTCTTAATCAGTGTCGGACAAAAATTGAGTCCATAATGGTGGAAACGTGAAAAGAAGCCTGTGATGACATCAATATCAAACGTGCACCTACACCAGATGTACAAGCCTGCTTACCAGAACACAGGCTATGCAAGCCTGGAAGTCAACCACACTCGACTGGTATTGGTCGTACCAGATGAACACTGGTAATCCGGACGTATGCAAACTGGTCACATTGATCTCCGTGGATGAAAGTAATCCGGGCGAGTAGAAACTATCACCTCAATCACGACAGATGTCTCATACAGTACCAGGGGGAGGAAATACTCACATAGCAGCATAATATTGTATGCACAGAGTTTAATGTAAAAAGGAGTCCGATATACTTACAAAAGCATCTGAATAAAAAACGTTAAAAACAAAGAGCTGGCCGGCAAGCGGACAACCGTCCGATGGGCGATGACATAATGCCACAGAGCCACAAAATGGAGTACAAAATAGCATTAAAAGAAAAACGAATGCAGCTACAATACTTGCTTGATGAAGATTCCCTTCGGATGAGGGATAAGATTAAAACACAATGGTATCAACAAGGTAATAAAACAGGGAAATTGTTAGCCAGAACCTTTAAAACCAACAACCTATGACCTCCATTGTTAAAATATTAAACAAATGGGCAACTGGCCTATGACCCAACGAAAATATCCAAAACTTTCCATACATATTACTCTAAGTTATATAATTTAAACACCCAACAGGAAAATAAAGAAAGAGATTCGCAAATATATAAAAGATACAGCTCTCCCGGCGTTTTCAAGAGAAATAACGGAAGATCTGGTAAAAGAAATAGAGGAAATCCAACATGCTGTCTCCGAGCTGGTCCTGGGCAAAAGTCCTGGGCCAGCCGGATTTACTTCAAAATTTTATAAATCATTCCATGATATAATAATACCCATTCTTAAAACATTTAACTCCTATATCTAGAACACAAAGTATGGAAGCTCACATTGCATTAATACCGAAATCCGAGAAAGATCATACATTATGTAACAACTACCGACCAATTTCGTTGACAAACATTGATATAAAGCTATATTCAAAGATTATCTCCAAAAGATTAACACCCATATTACCAGGGTATATAAACCTAGATCAAACTGGCTTTACGAAAGGCAGAGAAACAAGAGATAATATTATAAAAACTTGTACACTAGTAGAACAGCTCAGAGAACTGCCATCCCAACCTGTTAACTACAGTATTTATTGGTGTATAACACGCACAGGCGTATAACACGCAACCTAACTTTAAGAGAAAAGTTTCAGGAAAAAAAGTTTCCACAGCCCCCTGCGTATAACACGCAGGCACAGTTTACCCTCTATTTTCAGGGTAAAAAAGTGAGTGTTATACGCCAATAAATACAGTATATATTGATGCTGAAAAAGCGTTCGATGGAGTGGGATTGCAGTTCTTAGAGGAAACATTGGTTCAGATAGGAATGGATCCAAAAATGCTTAGTAGGATTGTTGCATTGTATTCTAATTCACGGGCCAAAGTAAGAACTAACGCAATGCTATCGGAGTATATAGAAATTTCAAATGGAACCCGACAGGGATGTCCACTATCTCCCTTATTATATATACTAGTGATGGAACATCTTATACAAGGAATCGGTATCAAAGATAAAGAATACAAAATGTCTTCACAGATGATTTATTAATATACGCGACTAACCATTATAACAATACCTAATTTAATAAAATAATTTAAAAGATTTGGGGAACTGAGTAACTTAAAGATAAAGTGGATGTAAACCCACACTCATCCATAAACTACTGCCATAGTGCTGATCTATAAGGATATACATGCCTCCTTACCTGTCAAATGTTTCCCCTCTGTCTGTTTTATAAGAACTAAAAAAATGCAGATTCTGTGGGTGGATCTGTTGTCTGGAGCTCTGTGGGTGCAGTCGTGATGTCCGTAGACTCCCCGCCCTACTCTACACTCCCCTTGTCAACATGCATTTTTTTCCTATGTTTTCCTTACACTAAATTCTGCTATGATCACTAACATCCAGTCAAAATCCAGAAAAGTAACCACATGACTTCAGAAAAGGAGTTGGTGTGGGAATAAAAAAATAATGCCTGTCTCCAGGCTAGTGCATGAGATATGTAAATAACCTGTCACTCACAGCAAGGGGGCGGAATACACTAAGGTTTTTCTCTGTAATTCCGTTTTATTTCACTGAACAATAAGAGGATTGCTCGGAGCTGGATTAATACCGTGTGTCAAGACTGGGCACAGATGATAGGAAATCTTATACTGTACATTGTGACATCCAAAATTTAATTATGATACATCTGAAATGCTAGATGTATCACTAACAGAAAAAACACAAATATTATTGCAAAAGGACTTTCCGTTTTTAAATGGCAGCAAGTAGCAATTAAATATCTGGGAATTTATATCCCGAGAGACTTGAACAAATTACAAGAATTGAATTACAATGCGACAATCCGAAAAGTAATAATTACTACAAAACTATGAAACTATTAAACAAAATAAATAAGGGACAAACAGATATTTGTTGATGTAAGGTCGAAAGGGGGACTATGGATCACATTTGGTATAGTTGTCATTCGGTGAGAAATTTCTGGGATAAAGTTCACAAGATATACTGGAAAGTTTCAGGAGTAGATAGGAACCTAAATATAGATATTTCATTGCTATCTTTGATTCCAGACTCGATAAAGAGCATTAAGAATGATATTTTTCATCATTTGACAAAGGCAGCTAGAACAATAATAGCCCGTAATTGGAGAGTAAATAAAAGCCCAAACAAAGCAGATTGGATATGTGAAATGAACGAAATCCCATATGGAAAGACGGATAAGAGAAGAAGGATATATAATTAGTCAAATGCCAGAAATATGGCAAAAATGCGATGAATGTCGGCTCTCGGAAGGAATGAAGGAATATTAATGAAGGGGAAATGTAAATGGGAGAGAAACAAGTGGGAGATGTGTTTTTTATTTTTTTTTATTTTTTTTATGGACGAATGGATATGGAAGACAATAGAAGTGGTATATATAGATAGATGAAAGGTATATTGTTTTAATGAAAAAGTAACTAGTAGATACTTTATCAATATTCGTTGTAAGCCCCAGCTTACAACCCATAGAAGAAATGGCCACACACCACTGTAGGTCAAAATCCTTTATTAGGACATCACACTGCTACAAAGAACAAGAGTGCTGGGTAGACGCGTTTCACACACTTCACGTGCTTTAACACTGGAGAGGCATGCACCCACCCACTGGATCATTTGGCTTCCTGGTCTTGCCTGGAGCGGCGGGTTTTCTTGTTTGAAAGGCCGAGTGCTTTCACACTGTCTGTGCGCTTGCAGGACAGAAAAGTCCTGCAAGCAGCATCTTTGGAGTGGTGCGGGAGCGGTGTATACACCTCTTCCAAAAAGCCCTTCCCACGGAAATGGATGGGCAGCGCTGCCAAAGCAGCTTTTAACCCTTTCTTCAGCTGCTACGAGGCTTAAAAGTGCGCTGCTAACGCCGGCACCGCCACAGTGTGAAAATATCCTTAAGTGGAAGTAAACCCATCGATTTTACAGCTTAAAAAAAAAAAGTTGGTCCCGGCACGTGCCAGGAATGTAACTGTCATTTTGTTTGTGCTCTCAACAAAACTGATGTAAACCATCCAATGGCTGGTGTCATAACTGATCACATGTGCAGCATCATGGCAGTTGAAGATCAGAGGCCAAGATGGCAAGTTCCTTGGCTGAAAACAAAAGGAGGGTTTACTTGCAAGTGCCCCCTGGTGCATGCAGTAGCGTGATCTGTGACAATTGCAGTTGTCTGTCCTGGGCTGGTGTGATTGGCCCAGATAGGCAGGTACCATGTGATCGCTGTGGCTACAACGATCACATGTCCACTAGTAAACGACTGTCAAGAATGGAATCCGTTCATGATGCCATTTGTTCACCATTGTGACCTCTGCGATTGGTCACAGTTAAATGGCCAGGGAGTTATATAGCGGGTAAAATAAGTACCGTATTTAACACGTTGTCATTTTTCTAGGGAAATATACACTCATAAAAGTGAGTACAGCCCTCGCAATTTTGTAAATATTTTATTTCTTCTCATGTGACAACACTTAAAAAGACACTTTGCTACAATGTAAAGTAGTGAGTGTACAGTTTGTATAACCGTGTCAATTTGCTGACCCCTCAAAATAACTCAACACACAGCCATTCATTTCTAAACCGTTGGCAATAAGTCAGTACACCCCTGAGATACATTGGTTCTGTATCTCAGGCTGACTCCTAAGGAACTGTTCTTAAAGGCATCCGACAGCATAGCTGGAAAGATTATGCTGAACAGGGTCAGTGCTAGAATGCACACTTACTCAATGCCATTTGTGACGGAAAAGGCCTCCAAAGCTTTTCCGTCATCCAGAACGTTGGCTGTACCATCAGGACGAATCTGTCAGGGCCACCAAACTTTGACATGCTATGCCACAAACCTTTAGCACTGACTGTGTCAAAAGCCTATGAGATCCACGAAGATGGTTCATTGTTCTTCTCTTGACACTTCTGGAGCTGAAGGGATCATGTCCACTGTGGCATGCTCTTTGACGTGATATCCCCATACTCGCAAGAGTAGTAGAATGTGTTTTTGGACTGCAAATCAAAGTATGCCCATGCTGTGTGTGAGAAATATCTTATTAAATCGATAACTTTGTGTAAAAATTAACTTTTATTCTGCATTTTTCAAAAACGTGCCAAAAAAAATTAGGTCTTTGAAAAACTCACAATGCCTTGCTTTCTAAAATGTCATTTTGTGGTTACCACTGTCCTGGTGCTCCAGGGTCTCCAAAAACATGATGTGTAGTCAGGAAATTAGATGGGTAAGTTATGCCCCTAGAAAGCCTGAATAGTCTCATTGGATTTTGGACCCCTCTGTGCATCTAGGCTGTAAAAAAAGTCTTAACAGATTTGGTATACCCATACTTGGGAGTAGCAGATTCCTGTGTTTGGGGGTGTAATTAACATACCCAATAGATTTTAGTTTTGTGACCAAGCAATCAGTTTATGTATTGCAAAGCTGCAGTGTTCTGCTTTTTTAGCACTATATCCCCAAAATTATTTTGGGGGGGGGGGGGGGGAGAGAACTGCTCCGCTTATTACATCATTTGGGACTAGTAAAAAGAGGGACAGCAGAGTGTTGGCTTAACCACTTCAATCCCGGAAAAAGGTTTTACCCTCTTAATGACCAGGTCATTTTTGAGAATGGCACTGCGTCGTTTTAACTGACAATTGCACAGTCATGTGGCGCTGTACCCAAACAAAATTGATGTCCCCCCCCCCCCCACACACACAAATAGAGCTTTCTTTTGGTGGTATTTGATAACCTCTGTGGTTTTTATTTAATGTTGCGCTATAAACAAAAAAAGCAACAATTTTAAAGAGGGGGGGGAAAAAAAATATTTTTTTCTCAGTTGTCTTCCAGGGTAAGCCCTTTAAAGATGGAGCTCCTCCTCGCACACAGGAAACATATTGCCAGCATTTTCTTTAAAAAGCAGATTCTCAGGTCCCTGGTCAGTCTTGGTGTTTCCTCAGTCCGGAGGAGACATGTTGCCTGAAGGCCTGCCGGAGGCTCCATCTCTCAAAGGCTGGGCTGGAGCAGGGATCTCGGGCTGCAGCAGCGAGGAAGCTATGGAAGTCTCTGGGCTGCGGGGGTGAGTGCACCTTTACAGTTTTTCTTGGTGGAGGTGGTCTGGCTACCCTCCTTTGCAGCGGGTGGTAGGCGTTCTGGATCCATCTCCCCCTCTGATACCAGGTGTGGAGAGAGGTGACGATGTGGCGTCCCCTTGGCGAGCCCCGGGGGAAGGCATGTGGCCGAAGGCTAGCTTGACCCAGAAGACGCGGCAAATCTTGTTCGGGGTGGGATGACATCATCGGCGAGCACCAGGCAAAGCTGGTCCAGCCCCTCAAAGGCGCATAGAGGATGGATGACCACGCTGGTGCTATCACACGTAGACACAGCTGCAGGCTACAGCATGGACACCACAGAGATTGCAGGAAAATGTCATCCTATCTGCCCAGGCTCTGGGAGGTGAAGGCACCAGCAGGACACAGGTAGGCACCCAGGGTTATCCCTTGTCTAGTATAGTGGGACAGCAGCATAGTGTGGTGTTTTTTGTCTTCTGGCAGGTCAAACTGCCGAAAGGCTCAAAGCCCACTCCCTGCAAGTAGTGTGCAAAATGTACGACCAAGATGCCTTTTGGAATACACAGAACCGCTATGCCAAGTGTGCATCGACAGACTACTTAAAAAACTGATGCACTCTACACAAACATTTTTGGATCCGTGAGGGATGACATAGCTGCTACCTTTTTAAGGATCTTAATTTTTTTATTTTATTTCAGAGGTTAAGCCTCCAACAGCTCCCTCTGAAAGTTCCTCTCCCATAGCCTCGCCGAGATCAGTCGCCTCAGGGTCGCAGGTGAGGCAAGCAGGTAGCAGCGCGGTTAGCGTGATGGCCACCGACCGCTCAGATTTAGTAAAGGAGGATGGGGGAGAAGAGAAAAAGGCCCCCCCAAGTACAAATTGTCCCTAGAAGACGTAGAGGACTTAGTTGGGGCTATATATGAGACTTTGGAAATTGAGAAAGAAAAATAAACCTTGAATTCTAGCTCTCTTAACTGCAAGACCATATAAAAAATGGTATGCCTCGGGAAGAAATTTTGAAGACCCTACCGGTTCTCTCCAAGGCAGTCGGCTACATAGCGGATGCATCTACAGAGTCCGTCAAACTGGCAGAAAGATCAGGAGGCCTAGCCATGGCAGCCAGATGGGCTATTTGGATGAAGACCTGGTCATGGGACCCCCACATCCAAAATGAGACTATGCAACCTCAAATTCTCCAGGGACCGTTTGTTTATTTGAAACCGGTGTGGACGAAGCCCTAGAAAGAATGGTGGACAGGAAGAAAACCTTCCCGACCAAAAAAACGCAAACCTCCACAAAAGCGTGTTTGTTTGTTTTTTCGTGTACGAGGAGTGTCCGCAAGAAAAGAGCGTCTACCCCAAAAAGAACTGGACGGGTCACAAAGGGAAGCCTAATGCCACGTACACACGATCGGTTCATCCGCTGAAAACGGACAGATGGATTTTTTCATCAGATATCCGATGAAGCTGACTTTCATCAGTCTTGCCTATACACCATAAGTTTAAAAATCCATTTGTGTCAGAACGTGGTGACGTAAAACACTACGACGTGCTGAGAAAAATTAAGTTCAATGCTTCCGAGCATGCGTTGACTTGATTCTGAGCATGCGTTGATTTTTAACCGATGGCCTTGCCCACAGACGATCGTTTTTTTCTATCGGTTTTTTAACCATCAGATCATTTTAAAACAGGTTCTACGTTTTTTCACCAAAGGGGCCCACACATGATCGGTTCGTCCGATGAAAATGGTCCATCGGACCATTTTCATCAGACGAACCGATCGTGTGTCCAGGGCAAAAGAGTAACATTCTCTTTGGCTCTTCTAACCAAACCCCAAAGCAATGACGACAGATTGCCAGTAGGAGGAAGCCTGGCTTTCTTCCTACCTCCATGGCAAAAGACGGCCAACCAATTTATTCTAGACATCATCGCAAGGGGTTACTCCCTGAAATTCAATTGTAATTCCCCAGAGAGATTTTTATTAACAAAACTTCCCAGGGATCCCGAAAAGCAAGGGCTCTCCTGTTGTTGATGGGGGAGATGGTACACTAGAAATTCCTTACTCCAGTCCCAGAGGAAGAAAAACAAAATTGGGCTCCCATTGATTAAACCTGGTCTCCCTTTCTTTGGTTTTATGACAATTGTGCCAACTAGGATGAGAGAGGATACTAACTGGGCTTGAAACAGCCTCCTGTTTAGTATCTTTTTCTTGGAAGCATTCAGTGCTTTGTAGTCCCGTTTTGTACAGCAGCCATGCATTAATCACAGCTAGGATGATGGTGTGCCAGAAGATGTAAATGTACCAGTGGCGGGATCTCAAAGGAAACGTTTATATTTTGCTGCAACTGAGTCCAACCTATCAACGCCTCCCATGTATTTGTTAGACACCCACAATGTTAGACACCCACAATGTAAGGCCTTTTATCATATTTTGGTGGCTTTGTCCCCGTATTGAATCTTCTCCTCCGGTTCTGGGCCAGCAGGGCTGACACAAGTGTGACCTCCCTGTTGTCAAACCATTTCAATGCACAGATGTTGTGGCTCGCCTCCACTCTGATATTTAAAGCTTCCTCTGCCCTTGTTTCTTTTGGCTTTACTCCCTATCGAGGTTAGTTGGAAGGGCGTACCTGCCTGTCTGCTCCAGTGTAATGAATTTCCTGGTCAAGCAGCTTAACAATCAGTGGGACGTAGGTGAAATAGTTGTCTGCATTGATCTTGTAGTTGTGGAAGTGTGGAGGCCAGCTTCATCACAAAATTTGACAATCCAAGTTCAAATCTAGCATGTTTTCTGTTCACACTGCCTTGGTACACATCAAAGTCACACAGTATGCTAGAAATGCCTGTCCTTACCCACACCTTGAACCCCTATGGATATGACTTGCTACGCATTTATTGCTTGATGCTGCTACATTTTTCTCTAAAAGGAATCCTTTCATCCAGAGTTGTGTTCTTATGGTACCACCTGTAGGCAATTTTCCCTGAATGCATCAAGCCATGTTTCCACGTTTGCATCAACGTTTCCAACGTTGTGTGTGCGTTTTTTTTTTTTTCATTGTCGAATGGTTTACAAAATGTAATTTTAAAATTTTAAATTCACACAATCCACAGAGGGGACACCATACTGTCTGGCTGGCCTATTGTGCTCTATGCTTATTATGCAATTGGCACCTTATAGCTCCTCCATATACAAGAACATTCTCACCTGTCCATGTAGCAAGCAGATATTTAGGCCAGGGTTTGACAAATTTGCTTGGAAACTAGGAGCCAGCTAAAAAAGTTAGGAGCCAGAAAACGCGCCCCGACGAGCTCGGGCGCAGAAGCGAACACATACGTGAGTAGCGCCTGTATATGTAAACGGTATTCAAACCACACGTGAGGTATCGCCGCGATCGTTGGAGAGAGAGCAATAATTTTAGCTCTAAACCTCCTCTAACTCAAAACATGCAACCTGTAGAATATTTTAAACGTCACCTATGGAGATTTTAAAGGGCAATTTTTGAAGCGTGACATGTTGGGTATCAATTTACTCAGCGCAACATTATCTTTCACAATTAAAAAAAAATTGGGATAACTTTTCTGTTTTCTTTTTTTTAATTTAAAGTGTATTTTTTTCCCAAAAAAGTGCGCTTGTAAGACCGCTGCGCAAATACGGCGTGACAGAAAGTATTGCAATGATCGCCATTTTATTCTCTAGGGTGTTATAATAAAAAAAATATATATAATGTTTGGGGGTTCTAATTAGAGGGAAGGAGATGGCAGTGAAAATAGTGAAAAATTACATTAGAATTGCTGTTTAACTTGTAATGCCAACGGCCACCACCAGATGGCGCCAGCTCACAGAAGGAAGAGCTTGGGACTTTGAGGATGTGGCTTTGCGGCCTTGTAATTACCGGCTGTCGCGGGGGCGCACGGAGACACAAGATCCTGTGCCTCCGTGCGCCCCCGCCCTCAATTACCGGCGGGTGCCAGGTCACAATTTCTTGGCGCAATTGCGACCTGGCGCCTGGATATTGTCGACCCCTGATTTAGGCAATGGTTAGAAAACACAACAGGACAACTTAAGTATATACATACAGTACATTAAAAGATAAATAATTGTATTCCTCAATTTAAACTTACATTTTTCAAGTAATAACCATTACATTTTTATCTAATGTCAAGCTGGTACTGTGATCAAAAACAGTATTTTTGTGGCTTTTTTTTTTTTCCAACATGGAACAGGTGAAAACTGCAAGGTGCACAGGCAAATTCTGCTACTCTTCTAACCCAACGTTGTAAAATTACAACACAGACATGGCAAGCTCAAAATCTAATAATATCAATGCATTCAACAGTACCTTGATATATGTAAGATTTAGACATGTTATTAACCACTTCCCACCCAGCTTATAGCAAAATGACGGCTGGGCAGTGGTTGTTATCCTAACTGGACGTCATATGACGTCCAGCAGGAGACAGAGGCTCTTTACCACGTGATCCGCCATGTGCAATCACGGCTGATCACAATGTAAACAGGAAGAGCCGTTGATCGGCTTTTCCTCACTCGGGTCTGACAGACACGAGTAGAGAAGAGCCAATCGGCTGCTCTCCTGATGGGGGGGGGGTCTGTGCTGATAGTTTATCAGCGCAGCCCCCCCCCCCCCCCTCGGATTCCCGCCCAGGACCACCAGGGATGGGCATCCACACTAGACCACCAGGGAAATGCAAATCTGTGCCAAGGCAGCTGCCAACCAGTGCCCACCCAAAATCCATGCCAGTGCCACAAAGGATGTATAGCAGTGCCATGTATCAATGCCCATCAGTGCCACCCATAAGTACCCATCATTGCAGCCTTTCAGTGCCCATCAGTGTCGCCTTTAGGTGCCCACCAGTGCCACACATTAGTGCCGCATATCAGTGCCACTTTATTGGTGCCGCCTCATCAGTGCCCGTCAGTGCTGCCTTATCAGTGAAGGAGCAAACGTACTTATTTACAAAATGTTATAACAAAAGAAAAACGTATTTTATTTTTTAAAAAAATTCGGTCTTTTTTTATTTTTTTTATTTGTATAGCAAAAAATAAACGTGAAGGTGATCAAATCTCACAAATAGAGCTTTTTGGTGGTAACAAAATTATAAAAATTCTGTTTGGGAACAGTGTAGCATGACTGCACAACTGTCATTTAAACAGCGACAGCGCAGAAAGCTGAAAATTGGCCTGGGCAGGAATGGGGTGTTAGTGCATGGTATTGAAGTGGTTAAAGCGGAGCTTCACCCTAAAGTGGAACTCGTGCTGATCGGAACCCTCCCCCCCCCCCCCCCTCCGGTGTCCCATTTGACACCTTTCAGGGGGAGGGGGGTGCAGATACCTGTCTCTAAAGAGAGGTAATTGCACCCACTTCCGGCCACACAATCTCGGGCAGACTGCGGGCAGAACGTCACCTCCTGTCCTCCCCCCGTTGTGCTCTTGGAACACTCGTCTCCCAGAGCACAGCGGAAGCCAATCAGCGGCGCAGCGCAACTCGCGCATGTGCCGTAGGGAACCGGGTAGTGAAGCCAGAGCGCTTCACTTCTTGGTTTCCCTCACTGAGGATGGTGGGGGGGGCAGCAGAGTGACGAGCGATCGCTCGTCCTCTGCTGCGGACGGCGCTGGACTCCAGGACAGGTAAGTGTCCTAATATTAAAAGTCAGCAGCTGCAGTATTTGTAGCTGCTGGCTTTTAATATATTTTTTTTTCATGGCACATCCGCTTTAATCACAGAAATAATATTTCAGGCAGTTTACATTAATCTTGCATTAATCTTCCATTATCAAGCCCAGTTGTGTGCTTCAAGGCAAGTTCACAGGTTGACTAACTTCATATCCAGGTAAACAGGCCTATTTACACATTTTACCATCCAATATCAGTGCTAGGCTGAACAATAGTTATGTTCGTTACACACTAATTATGTAAATTTGGTCTTTAGGGAAAAAAAATGCTGGGTAATGTTAGTAGAGTTAAAAGTGGTGTCATTGTACAACAGAGGTCCTTTACGTGGTTAAAGGTAACCACCCTCACATGTGACCTGTTTTCTTGTTATTGGTGTGTTTGTATTAAAGGTCAATGAGTTTCTGGACTCCTGACAGACCTTTGCATCTTTCATCCAGTGCTGCACTGACGTTTCTGGATCGTCAAAAGATCTGTGGGAAAATGTAGTTGAACTGTATAAAACAGAAAAAGGGATATAAAAAGATATCCAAGGAATTGAGACTGCCAATCAGCAGTGTTCAATCTCTAATCAAGAAGTGGAAAATGAGGGGTTCTGTTGTGACCAAACCACGGTTAGGTAGACCAACTCAAATTTCAGCAACAACTGCCAGGAATATTGTTTGGGATGCAAAGACAAACCCACAAATAACTTCAGGTAAAATACAGGACTCTCTGAAAACATGTAGTGTGGCTGTTTTAAGATGCACAATAAAAAGGCACTTGATGAAAGATGGGCTGCATAGTCGCGGCACAAGAAGAAAGCCCTTACTACGCAAATGCCACAAATTATCCCGCTTAAAATGCGCCAAACAGCACAGAGACAAGTCTCAAACCTTCTGGCACAAAGTAATGAGCTTTTTGGCCACGGCCTTAACCATTGCAGGCCAGCCCCAGCGTTTTTAGATTTTTATTTTTTTTGCAAATTAACATGGCAGGCATCTGGTCGTGGGGGACAAGTGTAGAATGCGATTTAACAAGATTGGTAATCGTGAAACTAATATAAATTAAGTCCCTGCTATCTTTTTTTAGGCAGCTAGCTCTTTTAAACTCTCACATCTAGTACATACATGTACTAGAATCTGATCTCTCAAGTTTTTTGCACATTCAAATTTTAGAGTGTGCATGCAAAGTTCCAGGTGACAGTTGGTGTTGATGCCACTGTGTTCCTCACTACAGTACACTTACATAAGGCTGCTGATGTCCATATCTATCTATCTTTTTATTTTTTTTCCCCAACCTTAATGCTCATGAGGTGAAGTAAACTTGACTGACTTTGCTGTTTTTTGTATGGATGATGCGTTCTTGTTGGTCTTGGTTTGGTTATGGAAAGTTGAGCTATGTGTAAGAGATACAGAGCTGTCCACATAATTTGTGGTGGTGTTTGTATACTCTTGGTGCAAATTTTCTGTTGTTGAATTGGTTCAGACTTGCACCATCATTGGCCACAGCTGCGTGTTCATTTTCTAGCAATGAGAACTGTGCAAGTTCAAAACCAGCATTACCTATGCATTTGCAGTATGGTTGTAAATATCACATTTAACCTTCTTACCCTAACGTTTTTAAAAGTATTTTTCTTAACTTTGTTAATATGACCATCACCTGCGCTAGAATCCTAATGCTCTAGGACAGTGATGATGAACCATGACACCCCACATGTTTTGGAACTACATTTTCTATGATGCTCAACTAGAGTGCATGAACATCATGGGGAATGTAGTTCTAATACTTCTGGGGTTCCAAGGTTTGCCATCACTGCTCTAGGATGGGGTCCAGAATGTTATCTGCCAACCTAGAGCTCTTGGCTGTAAAATAAAAATGTTCCTGCCACTAAGATTTCTTTTATTTTGGCTTTAAAAATATGGTCGTGTAAGAAATGTTTGCAACCCACATAAGTAACTATTGTTGTAAGACTCTTGATAGCTCTTTTTCCTGAAGACAGAAGTCGGTTGTGTAGGAGTCAACATACTGCATCAACATACTGCATCATTTGAAAGATTCTGCCTTTTTAGACAAGCAAACCAATATTTATGTTGACGCAGGAAGTTTGAGCAGCCATGCTATTTTGTGATAGACGTGAGGTTTTCTTTGTGGTATACATCTAAAACTTGTGTTTTGGCATGTAGAATTTTTTTTTTCCCACCCTCTTTGATTTAGGTGCTACTGCTGTTGTCGGAGCGTTTCTACCAGCTATGATTAAGCCGTTGTAAGAATGAGCATTTTTTATTTTTTTTTTGTTAACACCTTCATAACTAGGGTCAAATCAAACCTTAATGCCCAAACCCAATTTTGTAGTTTTGACGTCTTGACCACTTCCGGACCGGCCCGACTAACGTCGGCACTTTGAAGAAGGATGTTGTTATGAGAGCAGCTAGCTACCTTAACCCCAGTATCCTCTTCTTCAGTGAGCGGTCCGGTTTCAGATAAAAGTGGTCTCTGCAGTAGATTCGCCACGAGATTACCTTTATCTGTGGCAGGAGTGGGCCCTCCCTCCGCTTACCGGAGCCACTGGTGGAGGTGATCAGATCTTTCTCCCTGTTTGGTATGGAGATGAGTGAGGGAAAGATGGCACCCACTTGTCTCCATACCATTGCAGGGCGGAAGCAACGTCAAACAAAAATTCACCTGTGTTCAGACCAGTGAAACATGTGGCGTTGAAGACGGTGTACGTGCTGTGCTGTTAAATAAAGCTGGATGCTCATGTTCACTACTTACTGCTTGTAGCATTAAACCAGGGCTTGACAAATTTGCTTGGAATCTAGGAGCCAGCTAAAAAAGTTAGGAGCCAGAAAATGCGCCCCATCCCGCCAAGCTCGCGCGCAGAAGCAAAAGCATACGTAAGTAGCGCACGTTTATGTAAACAGTGTTCAAACCACACATGTGAGGCATCGCTACGATTTGGTAGAGCGAGAGCAATAATTCTAGCCCTAGACCTCCTCTAACTCAAAATATGCAACCTGTAGAATTTTTTTAAACGTCGCCTATGGAGATTTTAAAGGGTAAAAGTTTGTTGCCATTCCACTAGCGGACACCATTTTGAAGTGCGACATGTTGGGTATCAATTTACTCTGCATAACATTATCTTAAACAATATAAAAACAATTGGGCTAACTTTACTGTTGTCTTATATTTTTTTTATTTAAATTTCCAAAAAAGTGCACTTGTAAGTAGGGGTGCAACGGATCGTCATTGATCCGTGATCTGAACCGAAAAAGATTGATCCGAACCGCACACACGTGATCCGAGGATTGTTTTCTAAAAAAAAAATAATAATAATAATTTGCGCATGTTCAGTCCACACACAGCGTGGTCATGGCGAATGGAGGAGCTTGAATGCCCCGCGTCATTTAAATCCCCTGTATGGGAGCATTTTGTCTTCCATGTCAAATATAATGATGAAGGAAAGAGGTTAGTGGATAAAACCGTGATGGTGTGTAGGCACTGTGGCACAAGAATGCCATATGACAGTGGGAACACATCAAGTATTGTCACTAGGGGTGCAACTGATCCGTACGGATCAGCACCTTCGGGTCGGGACACACGGCGATCCACGTGCCTCCCGGTCCATAGGAAAGGCCGCGGCTTCGGCCTAGCTATCGAAGCGGCGGCCATAGAGGTCCACCCGGCGCGGGGGATGCAGGCTGCTCCTCGGAAGTTTGTGGGCACTTGAGCTCAATATGTCATTGACTCCTAACAGCCCAGCGATGAGCTCCATGCTGCACCTTGAGGAATCCACACGGGGAGCCGCTGCCGCCGCCGCACCAGGCGTCCTGCTGCTTGCCAGAGAAGAGAGAGGAGGCGATCGGGGGGATCTGTATGGACTGAGCACTTAGGGGGGATTTTCACTAGACACTCAGCCCGCCGATCAATGACACTAAAGGGATCTGATGATTGGGTTAGTTCAGGTCACAGTAGGGAACTGGTGACACCACTTTCGTACATGGGGCTGCGACTTCCACTTGGCTGCACATAAAAGTATTTCGAGATGCAGTTATTTCCACACAAAACAGAGCTTATACGCTTAAATACAGTATTTGTAAATCTGACGGACTGTTTAAATGTGAAAATCAGAGGTGTTCTGTCACATTAGCAATAAACAGTCCGTCGGATTTCCAAACACTGTATTTAAGCACATAAGCTCCGTTTTGTGTTGAGAAGAACTGTGAAATCAAAAACTCTGGTGGGTGTAACAAGATTTGTCTTTTTTTTTTTTTTTTTTTGCTGATCCGAAAATGATCCGATCCGTGACTCCTGATCCGAGGATCGATCCGATCCGTGAGTTTTTTGATTCGTTGCACCCCTACTTGTAAGGCAGCTGCGCAAATACGGTGTGACAGAGTATTGCAACGGCCGCCATCTTATTCTCTAGGGTGTTGGAATAAAAAATATATATAATGTTTGGGGGCTCTAATTAGAGGGAAGGAGATGGCAGTAAAAAAACTGGGGAAGGTCCATTAGAATTGCTGGTTGTCATGTCATGCCAACGGCCACCACAAGATGGCGCCATATCACAGAAGGAAGCTTAGGCCTGCAGAAGGCCGTAAAGCCCGCAGCCTGAATTACCGGCCGGCGTGGCCCAACGCAATCGCGTGGCGGGGGCGCACGGCGACACAGGATGGGGTTTCCTGTGTCGCTGTGCGCCCCCACCTCCGCGCGATTGCATCAGCGTCTGATTTTAGCAGATCGGATGTCGGCGCACATGTCACCGCTGACATCCGACGCTCCATAGAGAAGCATTGAGCGCCCGTTCAGGTCTGCCAGAAAAACTGACAGGCGGACCTGAATGGTCTGACCGTGTGAAAGGGGCATAAGGGTCCGATCAGGTCCGCCTGAAAAACTGACAAACGAACCTGATCAGACAGCCCGTGTGAAAGAGGCCAAGCAGGGAGATGACAAATAATAATAGCTTTTTTTTTTTTTTTATATTGATTTTATGTGATGCTATTTAAACCAGCCCCCCCCACTCACCATTAGGCGCCAGATGACGGCCACAATCCCTTCCTTCTCTTCTCCACTTTGGGAAGGAGATGGGCGGGCAGTAAATACAGGCAGAAATCCCCATTAGTATTGGTGGTTGTCTCTTGTCATAGCAGCGGCGACCACAAGATGGCACCAGACTACAGAAGGAATCGTAGGCCTGCAGTATGCCGCAAAGCCGCGGCCTCAATTACCGGCCAGAGCGGCGATCGCGCGGCGGGGTGCATGGAGACGCAGGTTACCCCAGCTTGCGCCAGGTCGCTAATTCTAGTCGCAATTGCGACCTAGCGCCCGGGAATTGTCGAACCTTGCATTAACAAGTTGTTTTTTTTTTTTTTTTTAAGGGCTTATGTAATGCTAATTAGAGACACTGGCCTTTATTTTGATTCCCTTTGTGGATATATCGAGAAGGCCATTTAGGTCTGAGGTCTGTTTTTTTATTTTTTTTATTTCTGCATATGTTCTTGGAACAGTAGGTTGCCATTATGTTGTAGTCTTATACCAGTCGGCTGCTGTGGCCTAATAACTTCAAATTGGACAAAGAATTAAAAGAAGTATGGCCTTCCCCCAAAAATGTATACTCCTTTGACAGATGCAGGATTGATCTGATGCTGCGTCTGTAATCTGCTGACTCTGTAGTGAGAACTGAGTGATCAAACACTACGGATTGCTCAGTCTTCCCCCTCCACTCTGAGCAGAAAGCTCTCTGCTCTCCCTTCCAGCGCTTGCTGGAGCTGTGGGCTGTAGGCAGTGGAGGAGGCAGGGGGTTATTTGCAACCCGACCTCTATACTGGAGTAATTTTGCAAGCCAACGTTTAAGTCGTGTGTAAATCACCTTGCAAAGTCGCACTGCAAGTTGGGCTTCCCCTGTGTGAACTGGCACTGGAGACTGTTTTTTAAGCCTAACAAATGCTTGTCAATGCTCTATTTTCTGCATTGTTTACACGATCACGCCATGTTACAGCACAACCCTCGCCATGTTACAGCATCATGCCATACGGGCGTTGTGTGTGGGCCCAGTCATCCAGCCCTTCTCCTTGCTGGATGTCAGTTGCTGCCCTTGGGATGAGGTGGAGATTGTGATGTCACCGATCCTCCTTTATACCTCACGCAATCAGAGAACACTTTGCATTGAGAAATATGCAAGGCACTTCGTCAATGTTCTCACAAGGCCCACAAGACTGACCAGTGGAAGTATTCATAGTATATCCTACCTCCTGACGTTGAGTTTTAATACGAAGAGCTGCTACTTTGTAGTTGGACTAGTCAAAGTTTACTTTTGGACAACAAAATGTAAAAATGGGTTCCCCTTCATTTCATTTGTAGTGTGCTTTGATTGGGACAGAAATGGGTTGTCTTTCTGTTGTATTGCATGCAGTTGGTGAAACACTGAAATGGTTAATAGCAGCTTTTAGTAGGCGATATGACAAACCAGCAACGCCCAGTGAGTCATCTGTGTCTGATACAGAACTTTACTGTCACCCACAGCAGTCTAATCAATGTGTGTCTGCTGAATAAACCATCAGACGCCCCTTCTGCTTATTTTCCTTTTTTACAAAAGTTACCAAACTATTTTCTGACACAAATTTTGTTTATTACGCATCTGTCAGACTTTTTTTTCTTTTTTTTGTATTTATACTTGACCTCAAAGCACCCGTGGCTAACCTGTATTGCAGTGCTGTCAAAGGTGTAGGACTGGTTTCTGGACTGCTGAGGTGCGTAACAGCCCATTCATTTTGAATGGGCTGTCCAATGCAGGGCATATCATCCTATAAAAACAAACCACACCTCAGTGGTTAGAGGTGAACTTGGTCTAATAACTACTGGGTTGCCTGTACTCCTGTAGATTTAAAGGTTAAGTTCACCTTTTTGAAACCTGTTATGTGTTCTACCCGTATTTAGGCCTGGTTCACACCTAGGCAGGTTGTGGTTGGAGCATTTTGTGATTTCTATGCAATTTTTGAAGCGTCTTGCATTTTTAGGAATGGTCTGTCTCGTGGGAGAGACCAGCAGAAACCTTTCGTAAACACAAGCGATGCATATTTGCTGCGTTTCCACTGCATTACTTTAAAATCTATGGTACCATAAACCCAACCAGCTGCGGTAAGAAACTTTGCTGTCCAAAAAATGCACTGGTGGAAAACTCAGATGTGATCGTGACTAGAGGTCGACCGATATGGGTTTTTCTCTGGCCGATACCGATGCTGATATTTAGAATTTGGGGCGGCCGATATATGATGCCGATTTTTGCAGCCGATATTTTAGGCCGATTTTTTTATTTTTTGGCAGGTGGCGCTAATTGGCACTGGCAGATTGCACTGGATGGAACCAATTGGCAAAAGCAGATGGCACTGATTAGCAGGTGGCACTGAATGGCACTGGCAGGTGGCACTGGTTGGCACGTGGCACTAAGGTGGCAGTGGCAGGTGGCACTAATTGGCACTGGCAGGTGGCACTAATTGGCACTGGCAGGTGGCACTAATTGGCACGTGGCACTGGATGGTACTGGCAGGTGGCACTAATTGGCAATAGTTAGCACTGGCAGATGGCACTGGTTGGCACTGGCAGGTGGCACTAATTGGCAGGTGGCACTGGATGGCCTTGGCAGGTGGCACTAGTTGGCACTAGCAGGTGGCACTGGATGGCACTGGCAGATGGCACTGGATGGCACTGGGTGGCATTGGCAGGTGGCACTGGATGGCATTGGCAGGTGGCACTGGATGGCATTAGCAGGTGGCACTGGATGGCATTAGCAGGTGGCACTGGATGGTATTGGCAGGTGGCACTGGATGGCGTTGCCACTGGCAGGTGGCACTGGATGGCATTGACAGGTGGCACTGGATGGCATTAACAGATGGCACTAGTTGGCATGGCATTGGCAGGTGGCACTGGATGGCATTGGCAGGTGGCACTGGCTGGTTGGCATTAGCAGATGGCACTGGCAGGTTTCACAGCACATAATGTAGCGGATAATGTGTGAAACTCTATACAGTTTCACAACTGCTGCAGAGAGAAAGAGGAGCTCAGATTCATTGCGATGTTGAAGGTGGGCGGGACCCGGGTTGGGCGGGGCTCAGCTGTCCACCAGCCAATGGGATGAGATCATTGGCTGGATAACTGCTGAGTCCCGCCCACCCCGGGTCCCGCCCACCTTCAACATCGCAACGAATCTGAGCTCCTCTTTCTCTCTGCAGCAGTTGTGAAACTGTATGAAGAGAGAGTTTCACACATTCAGCTACATTATGTGCTGTGAAACTGTGAGAGCAGAGAGAGAGAGGAGCTCAGATTCATCGTGATGTTGGAGGTGGGCGGGACCCGGGGTGGGCGGGACCCAGCAGCTATCCAGCCAATGATCTCATCCCATTGGCTGGTGTTGGACAGCTGAGTCCCGCCCACCCCGGGTCCCGCCCACCCCGACATCAGTCCGACAGCTCCATTCTCCTTCACACACACGGCACTGCTCTGCAGACAGTGTGGAGAAGGGAGGGGGAACCCCATGTTCCTCCTTCCTTCTCCACACTCTGCTGATGCAGATCTGCTAAATATCGGCCACATTTGGATAATAATCGGCCGATGCCGATTTCTCCAAAATGACTGAATATCGGCCCGATATATCGGCCGGCCGATATATCGGTCGACCTCTAATCGTGACCCATAAGAACCATGTTAAATAGACTGGTTTAATCTGCGAACACTGGAAAATGCATTGGTGTGAACTAAGCCTCTGGGTAAAACATGCAACACGTTCCAGCTCCTGCTGCCTCTTCCCCAGTGTGACAGCTGGTATCTTCTCCCTGCTCCTGCTTTTACAATTAAACACCACCCATGCAGCCTCATCATTCAGTCAGTTTCCTGTAAATGAATAAACTACAAGTGCCATCGGCCAATGTGGCAGATGGCTTGTAGTTCTGACTGAAGTGCAAGGGTGCTGAGGAGCAGCCTTAGTTCATTCACAAGACCAGCAGCTTTCAAACTGACAGCCTGTATAGAGGTCTTGTCTGCTGAAGTCTGACATCGGTACCCCTAACTACTGATCACGGTCGCCATGCTTTTCAGGTTCCTGCAGGGAAAAAAATGTAACATTATTTATTTTTTTCTACAAATTTTTTTTTTTTTTTCTAAAAAGGTGAACTTCTTTAAGCCTGCATTTACACCTGAGCAGAGTTTATTCCCAGTGATTTTGAAGCATTTGAAGTTGAAATGTTGGAGGTAGTTTTCAAAGTGATTTCTCAGCTAAATAAAACCTGGAGATATGGATGGGGGAGTTTGCGTTGAAAATTTAAGATGAATTAAATAGTTTTCCATTTGATGCTCCAGAGACAGTTTAGTTTTGCTTTAAGGTGCAAAATAAATAAGGCTAAAAACAAACACAGCCATTGAAATCTATGGGGACAAAAATGGTCAAATACAGGCCAAAAAACCTTTTGTACCTTTTGTGAGCATAGGGCAACTGAGCTAACAAGTGTGAACAGTGACAATTCAAATAGGATTCTGCATGTATAGGCTGCTTTCACACTGAGGCGCTTTGCAGGCGATATAGCGCTAAAAATAGCGCCTGCAAAGCACCTTGAAAAAGAGCCTCTTACACTCCAGTGTGAAAGCCTGCGGGCTTTCACACTGGAGCCGTGCGATGGCAGGACGTTAAAGTCCTGCTAGCCGCATCTTTGAGGCAATGTAGGAGCGCTGTATACACCGCTCCTACAGCGCCCCTGCCCATTGAAATGGGTAGCGCTGTCAAAGCGCTGCTGCAGAGGTGCTTTCCGGACAGTTTTAACCCTTTTTTGGCTGCTAGTGAGGGTTTAAAAGCGCACTATCGTCCGAATGGCGACACAAAAATTACAGTAAACCAACAATGGTGGCGCTTTACTGCCGACGCCTCAGTGTGAAAGCGGCCTTAGACTCCTTTCACACTGAGGAGATTTTCAGAGTTTATCTGCCCTGTAGTCAGGGGGCTTTCACACTGAGGTGATGCGCTGGCAGGACTGCTCCAAAAGTCCTGCCAGCAGCATCTTTGGTGCGGTGTGTTTAGCACTCCTCCACCGATCCTTCCCATTGAAAACAATGGGACACCGCGGTAATACTGCCGGCAATGCGCCTCTGCGGTTAAAACCGCACCACTAGCGGCCAAATACTGCTGCTATTCCGACGGTATAGCGCCGCTAAAAAATAGCGGCGCTATACCGTCAGCGCACCTCCTGCCCCACTGTGAAAGGGGCCTAACTTTAGGCATTGCACCCACCATCATTACCCTACTGAGCAGCTTGAAATCTCTCCACTGTGGACTCAAAGATGCACAGGTATTCAAACGTTTCCATTGCAGCAAGTGTTTAGTACCGTGTGTGTGTGTGTGTGTGTGTGTGTGTGTGTGTGTGTGTGTGTGTGTTTTCTTTTTCTTTTTTTTTTTATTCTTATTTTGTTAAATGAAAGTTGCTTAAAACAATAAAATGCCTTGAGTTGGGAAAGAATGTAGTAAAAACAGGCCATTTAGGAGAGCAGTGGCTCTATAGTTGGCTGTTCTGTTTCTGCTTTGTCCTTTGCTACAGATGAGATTGTTGTGCAAAAGAAGAATGCAGTAGGTTTTGACTTTTACTACACGCCCTGTAGACTTGGACTACGTAACGCAAAGCACTCTGAATCATGGATCAATTTGTGTTTGCTTTCTGCCCTGATGTGAACTCTTTTCCCTGTCAAGTAATGAGCCTCACAGTTCAGCTATTCAAGCAATGTGTGATGCTCACAGTGGTGTTTATACATTCTTGTCTCTGGCTAAAGGGCTTGATCAATTTTTAAACTTACTACTAAGCAAATCTTTTTCCGTATTTTGCAAATAAGGTTGTGTCCAACAAGATGTTAATCACTTGGGAGTAGGAGTTTAGAATTGCCATAAAATAGTTTAGCCCTTAGAGGGGGATGTATGAACTTCACAAACCTAACGTCTTGGCTGGCAAAGCCTGCTCGTTTCCTTTTTGAGGATACTGTGTTCTTAAAGCGGAGCTCCACCCTTAAGTGGAACTCCTGCTGATCGGACCCCCCCCCCCTCCAGTGTCACATTTAGTGCGACTCGCGCATGCGCTGTAGGGAACCGGGCAGTGAAGCCGGAGCACTTCACTTCCTGGTTCCCTCACCAAGGATGGAGGGAGGGTCCTCTGCTGCGGACGGCGCTGGACTCCAGGACAGATAAGTGTCCTAATATTAAAAGTCAGCAGCTGCAGTATTTGTAGCTGCTAGCTTTTAATATTTTTTTTTCAGCGGACATCCGCTTTAAAATAGACACCATGTTTCATGCCATATATGGGGAACCAAGCAAGATTTTGATAGTTTCTGAGTGTATAATGCTGCTAAATCAATTTGTATGTTGGTATCTAGGTATACAGTGAATGCAGTAGATGTTTTCATGTATTGATTGTCTGCTGGTATGTGGGGGTGGTCCCCCCCCCTCTCTGTAGCCATATCTTCTTAAAGTGGAGTTCCACCCATTTTTTTTATGTTTGTCTGTGCTGCATGCCCTAATCTCAGTGTTCAGAATGGACATTTTTTATTTATTTTGTTGCTTGTAAATACCTTTTATTTTGTAGTCCTTCATTACTTCCTCCTCCTTATTAGCCTAGGCTATTAAGTCACAAGGCTATTCGCAAGGGTTTCTGGGATAGGCATCATGTATCCCAGTAGTCCTTGCAAATAGCCTATTTGCATAGAGAAGGGGCGGCAACTTCCTCTGACACTCCCGTTGCTATGGAAACCTGACTGAAACCTATTACATCGCTTGTGCAGCACTGAGCATGTGTGAGATCTGCAAGGCTGAAATCCAGGAAGTCATACAGTCTGGCTTCACTTCACTTAAGATGGCCACGGTCTATTTCTAGATTATAAACGAACTAAATGCTGTAACAAAACGGACCTTAGTTTACAGACTAAGTTTACTAGACTACATTAAGCTTGTGTATTACAGGGGTATTTATATTTAAAAAGTGAAATTGTGGGTGGAACTCCCCTTTAAGTGAGCAGTTCATCTATCTGTATGCAGTGGTAACAGATTGAATGTTTTTCAGTTGATAATCCAGCTCTGTTGAGAATGGATGACAGGTGTTCTACAGGCTTTCAGAAAGCATAAGGCACTTTCATAATAAAGGAAATGGCCTGTATAAGGGTGTGCTTCTTTTTTTTTTTTTTGCCAAGATAGCCACAGTTGCTTGTCTAGAACAACATAGGAGTGATTTTATAAAGGCAACACATTTTTTACATTGATCAACGGCAACACATGGCTTGCTATGGGGGCACACGGAGAAGAGGAGCGGACAGCACTGTCGGGGGACCACTCTGTAATACCATTGCACAGAGCAGGTAAACCTCTCATTAAAGTCCAAGTTTTTTTTTTTTTTTCTTCTTAAAATATCACTTTAAAGACTCTGGCATTTTTCTTATCCACTGAGGTGGATTTTGGAAGATCTCTTCTGGAAAGTCCAAAATTCCAGTTGATACAAGTTCTAATGGCGCAGTATTTTAAAAAGGTCTACTTCTAGGAGTATGGCAGATTAACATCCTGTGCTAGAATTTATGCACATTTTTACTGCAATACACAAGTGCCATTCATTTGTAGGGGCCCTTTTAAGATCTCTGCTTCCTTGTGCATTAAAGTGGTTCTAAACCTCAGACACAAAATTTGAACAAATCAAATACTTTTTTATATGTGTGTGTGCTAGCATCAATTAACAGCCCTAAAGCTCCGTGGCCGAATGCCGGGTGTCATTGGCTGGTTCAATACAAAACGGCCAACATTCGGCCCTTGTGTATGGGAGCTAGTCCGACAGAAGCTGACTTTTTTTGGCTGAGAGCTCTGACCGGAGTGTTTTGGAGGGGGGCTGTTCCCCAGTCAAAGCACAATAGCTCAGCAGGGGGTGAGATGGCTGTATTAATGTGGGATCATTAGTTCAGCGGCTCTGGCCGGAGCTGACTTTTTTTTTTTGTCTATGAAAAAAAAACTCTGTACCAGGCTTTAGTGTCATTTATGTCTGCTGCTTTGCTACTCTATCAGTATGAATTATTTCTGACAAGTTTTCCTGACACCAAGAAAAAAAATTGTGATGGGAGGGGTCTCCAGCTGATTGACAGACAAAACTCTTCCTGTGTGAAGGGTGGGGGAGGGGTCTCATCCCTTCAAACAGCTCTCAGAACTCTCTCTCCTCACTGCCCCCTTTTTCTGAACACTCAAACCAGCTTTAAAAATTCAGCTCTTTGAATGGATGTGCAAGCGAGAAGACTGTAGATAAACATGTACAACTTATGCTGGAGGATTTGTTCATATGTGCATCACCTGAGGATATTCTTCTAATTGGGTTTATGTGAGAGTTTACAACCATTTTAAGGTGCTGTATTTTGCACACCAATATGTTGGGTTAAGGCAATTATTCTGATTGGGCCTCCAACTCGCCTAAAAGAAAAAAATGATTGCATCGAGCCATAGTGCACAAATGGTTCATAAGTGTGGTGCGGATTACCTGCAAGGTCCATTGTGATGCCATTTGAACCGATGCACTGTGGTAACATTAGGGTAATGTGCATTTCCACAATACACAGTACTGTACCATACTGATTTGTGTGTTGTCATCTATTTTGAATGGCACTCCAGCACATTGTGCAAGCAGAGCAATACCTTTGCATTCTTCATTGCAATGGAAAACAGATCTGAACCCTTTGCGATGCACTACGTTTTAAAAATCGACTGGTGGTGTGTTGGCAGTCCATTTAAAATTAATGGGGTGCCCATATGCAACATGTGAAACAGTACTCTGACATAAGTATGGTAAAGCAATATGTCCCAGCAGAGAACTGCATGGGCCTTTTTTTCTTCCCCTTGACTGAGGGGTTAATATTGGTTTTTGGTAAGTAAAATGACAGTAGGACTGAACCAAAAAAAAGTATAGATTTTAATTTTTCAGCTTAAAAATCGTGCATGGATTTAAATGTTTTGATTTGTCAAATTACTTTTTTTTTTTTTTTTGTCCAACTGAAAATTGCACTAATGCTTTGTTCACTCAGGGCATATGCATCCATGCCTTGTTTGAGGACCATGGGGAGGGATGCACATTTGTTCCATACATCCCCATGCAATCGGTTCCACAATTGTCAGTTGGGATGCAGTGGCTGCATGAACACAGCCGCTGCTCCCATTGTAACATGCGTTTAGGTGCATGACCCAGAATGCAAAGGTATTGGCTTTAGTAGGCATAAATAAGGCAAGCAACAAGGGTGTTAATTGTTTCGTAGTTTTCTAATATGAATATTTTATTAATAACAGTATTTGAGTTTAGATTGTGTGTGTGTGTCCCAAACATGGGCAAAGCTGCATCAATCGGTAAATACTAACAGAATCCTACAATTATTGTAGGGAGTCTCTGAAAATAACTGAAAAACATGCACTTCTGGGGGACCATAAGCACAAAACTGGGGAACCTCTGATAAATGGATTTCATAATAATATATATCTATTTTGTCTTTGCAGGATAAACACCATGATGCTGCACATGAAATTGTTGAAACTATTAGGTAAGTGCCTGAGTTTGTAAATTATTTAATCGGAATAAAAATGTACATCCTTTTTACCAGGTGTGGAATTTGAATTCTTAAAGCGAAGTTCCACCCACATTTTTCACTCCTCACCTTGCAGCACTAATGTGCATCCTTGAAAATTGGCAATTTATTAGCCAGCATGCACGGAATCTAGGAAAAAGGACACTGTGGCTTCAGATGCCCACACAGGAGATGGCTGCGCTGTGCAGAAACTTCACACAGTAAGAAAAGGATGCTGCACAAATGGAAAACTGGGCATAGTTTACAGCATACCCTTTGTTACATTGTACGAGGCATGAGTATTCTAGGGGTATTTTTAGCTTAAAAGTTCTATTTTGGCCTGAACACCGCTTTAAGGCTGCATTCACACCTGAGCGTTTTGTCGACTGAAGCGTGACGCTCCAAAACGCTAGAGGGGAAAAAATACATTATTCTTAATGGAGATGGTTCACATCTCCACTCCAAAACGCCTGAAGCTCCAAACAAGTTCCGGACCCTTTTTTGTCGCGCGAATCGTGCGGGTTGGGCATTTTTGAGCATTTGTATTTTCCATAGAAACTAATGGAAACGCTCGATTCAAGCGACTAGCACGACAACGAGCGTTTGCTACGGGCGTTTTGTCGCTTTAATCAATAGAACATTTCACCCAGGCAGAAGATAAATAAAATCTACCAACATAGCAACAAGTGATGAAAAGATGATAATTTATCCTATTGGCTAAAATAAAAAACGTCGAAGTACAAAAACGTCGGACGACGCTGTATGCAAATACGCATGAATACGCGCAACAAAACACCGGAAAAAAACACCTGAAAAAACTACCAAATAAGCTACGCTCAGGTGTGAATGCAGCCTAAGGGCCCTTTCACACTGATGCCTTATTGTTCAGCCCAAGGGCCCATACAATGGAAGGTGTCTTTTTGGTATGCATTTGAAAAACTGCACCAAAGATGCAGCATGCAGGGCTTTTCACAGCACACCTGCAGTGTATACAGTTACTTAGTGTTGAGTGAATCTTGGCATCAATACCGGTATCGGTGCCTATACTAGGCATTTGCACGAGTAATTGTATTCGTGCAAATGCTCTGATACTAAAACCGATACCTGTAACCCTGGTTCACACCAGTGCAATTTTTTATAGTTAAAAATCACATGACAAGTCTTAGCCCATTGCCAGCAATGGAACCATCCAAATCATTGCACCTCAAGTTGCAGCAACTTTAAAAAGGTTCCTGCACTGCTTTTTTGCAATCTCATTGTGACTTGCATAGACGTCTGTCAAATGAAGTCGCAGGCTGCAATGAAAGGTCCAAAATGCACTGATCTGCGGCTTTGAAATGGCACTGAAGCAGCTTGATTTTTTTAAAGCTGCACTGCTGTGAACCAGGACTCAAGTCCCAAGTAATATTTTTTTGCCATAAACTGTCACGTGACCCTTAAAATAGGTATCCTGTAATTGGTATAGGCGAGTACGTGAGAAAAAATATTGGTGCTTGTCTTAAAAAAGCTGGTACCGATGCGTGAATATTAAAGTGGTTATAAAGCCTAAACGTTGTTTGTTACCCCAAAACATTCCTGATATGTGCCTGATGTACCATGTGCCTGTAAAGGCTCGTACACACAATCTGATTTTCTGATGGGAATTGTATGATGACAGGCTGTTGTCAGAAAATCTGACCGTTTGTATGCTCCATCGGACAATTGTTGTTTGATTTTCCGCCAACAAATGTTGGTTAGCATGCTTTAAAATTTTCCCACAACAACAGTCTTGTCGGATTTTCCGATTGTGTGTACACAAGTCCGTCGGACAAAAATCCAAAGTACAAACAAGCATGCTCAGAAGCAATGCTCACCATAACACAACATTGGCAGAAGCTGCCCAAAGGGTGGCGCTAAAGAGCTGATAAACCACATAGTTTTCGTGTTTGTTGGATGACAATTCTTTGCCGTTTGTATGCAAAACAAGTTAATGGCCAACGCCCTTCAGACAAAACGCTTTGTCCGATGAAAATCCGATTGTGTGTACCAGGCTTAAAGTGGTGGTTAAACCCAACCACAAACTTGCACCTACAGGTAAGCCTAGATTAAGGCTTACCTGTAGGTCCAAGAAATATCTCCTTAACCTGCACGGTTAAGTAGATATTTGCTGAAAACTCTGCACTGATGTCTACGGCGCATGCGTTTTTGTGAATGGTATAATGGGGGGGGGGGGGGTTAATGCCGTATTCCTGCGCATGGGTTAATGCCGTATTCCTGCGCACGTGCCTATTAACCACTTAAGCCCCGGACCTTTAGGCAGCTAAATGCCCAGGCCAGGTTTTGTGATTCGGCACTGCGTCGCTTTAACAGACAATTGCGTGGTCGTGCGACGTGGCTCCCAAACAAAATTGACGTCCTTTTTTTTTCCCCCACAAATAGCTTTCTTTTGGTGGCATTTGATCACCTCTGCGGTTTATATTTTTTGCGACAATTTTGAAAAAAAAATGCAATATTTTTTACTTTTTGCTATAATAAATAACCCCCAAAAACATACATTACATTTTTTTTCCCCTCAGTTTAGGCCGATACGTAAATTGGCGATAAGCGATTTTTTTTTTTTTGTGACTGCGACATTATGGCGGACACTTGGGACAATTTTGACACATTTTTGGGACCATTGTCATTTTCACAGCAAAAAATGCATTTAAATTGCATTGTTTATTTTGAAAATGACAGTTGCAGTTTGGGAGTTAACCACAGGGGGCGCTGAAGGAGTTATGTTTCACCTAGTGTGTGTTTACAACTGTAGGGGGGTGTGGCTGTAGGTCTGACGTCATCGATTGTGTCTCCCTATAAAAGGGATCACTCGATCGATGCACCGCCACAGTGAAGCACGGGGAAGCTGTGTTTACATACGGCTCTCCCCGTTCTTCAGCTCCGGGGAGCGATCGCGAGGGGGCGGCTAGAAACGAATAGCCGCGCCCTCATCCCGGATCGCTGCCCGACGATTTCGGACCGCCGCATGTATCGGGGGGGGGGTCCCCCGACCGGACCCCCGACCTGTACGTGCCATTCTGTGGACGTATATGTACATGCGGCGGTCGTTAAGCGGTTAATCCCGCTCACCAAAGGTTGCTAAGGTTTGCTGTGCAACACTGCCACTACCAGTTTGTGGCTCTTCCTTTTGGCTTTGCTACGGCACCTCACATGTTCACAAAGGTTCTGGCCCCGCTTCTAGCAAATCTAAGGACACAGGGCATAACAGTAACGGCTTATCTGGACGATCTACTTTTGGTAGAACAGCCAATGCCACGGTTATATCACAGATTTACTCAGTACAGTAAAATACTTAGAGTATTTAGGCTGGATCCTAAACTTCCAAAAGTTTTCTCTACAGCCCCGGAGAAGGGTAGAGTATTTGGGCATGGTCTTAGACACAATCCAAACCAAACCAATTCGCCTTTGCATGAAATTGTTGGGTAAAATGGTGGCCTCTTTCGAGGCCATTCTGTATGCAGTTTCATTCAAGGCTACTTCAGAACAGTATCCTGGCTGCCTGGAACAGAAAGATCCAGGCTCTAGATTGGCCAATGCATCTGTCTGCAGAGGTGCATCAGAGCCTCAGTTGGTGATTAAGCACCAAAAATTTGCAAGCAGGGAAATCCTTTCTCCCGGTCACTTGGAAGGTGGTATCTACGGATGCCAGCCTGTTGGGCTGGGGAGCAATCCTGGAAGAGGCCTCAGCCCAAGGAACTTGGGCCAAGTCCGAAAAGGGCTTAAATTCAACATTTTGGATATTCGGGCAGTTTATCTAGCCCTCAGAACCTGGACACACAAGTTACATGGCCACCCGGTTCGGATTCAATCCGACAATGCTACTGTGGTAGCTTACATAAATCGCCAAGGGGGCACCCTGAGTCGGGATGCTCAGGGAGGTGAACAAGATTTTAACATGGGCAGAAGCTTAAGTTCCTTGCATTTCTGCAATCTTCATTCCAGGAGTAGAGAATTGGCAAGCGGATTACCTGAGCTGTCAGCTATTGTTGCCAGGGGAGTGGTCTCTCCACCCCTGAAATTTTTGGGGATATATGCCAGAAATGGGGGGACCCCGGAGGTAGACCTGTTTGCCTCCAGGTTCAACAGGAAATTGGACAACTTCGTATTGAGGTCAAAAGATCCTCTATCCCTCGGGACAGATGCACTAATAATTCCCTGGGGGGGCGTGGCCAACTTCCGGTATGTGAGGAAGCATTTTCACAGAGCTCCGACCGCACATTGTCCCTGCATTATCCTGACGGACCTTAAGCTTTCTCATTTCCCCATCTAAGTACCTGAGTCGCTTGGGGAACAAACCTGGACCCTGGCGATGGTAAAATACGGCCCCGGAGCGGCCCCAAAGTCTGCGGAGATGCTGGGGATGTTTTCACACGTGGCGATCCAAAATGGCGCCCGCTCGGAGCGGCGTCCTTCTTCTGCTCCTCCAGCTCGCAAGCCCGCCGAGGGGGATGATGACTGGCCAGACCTCACTGATCCTCTGGCCTCTCCTCTGTCCTCTCCCCAATTAAATCCGGAGGAGGGTGGATCTGGTGAGCAGCGGACAGAGCCGTCGCTGCTACAAATCATGGACACCATTAAAAGCTGCCATGCTGATCTACTCGAGAATGACGTGGTGCACGTGAAGCACGCACGTTGGAGGGAGGAGCTGCCCGTGAGACGGATCCGACCTGGACACGGCTGCGGGTGATGGAGGGACCTAGACCCGGTGGAGCTCCTGGGAAGACGGACGAGATGAGGCGAGGGAGTCCGCCGTGCAGTTAGTCCGCTCACCCCGCAGCCAACATCACCCCCCGTTGACTCCTTCGTCCTCCGACCCCCCCCTCGCGCCCTCGCACGCTCCCAGCGGCAGGAGAAAAGAGCGGTGGATCAGCTGGGAAGCTTCCAGCTGCGGCGAGCGGGCTGGATGCCCGCCCCCCCCCCCCCACCGCTTTTCGTGCATAGATTCCAGTCCATTACAGCACCAGGGGGAGAAGGGGGATAGGAAAAATAAAGAAAGAAAAAAAGAGAACAGAGAAGTACATCCAGAGAAACGGCATGAGGTAATATTAACCCTTTTTCTTCATCTCAAAAACAGTATGTGGACCTTGTGAAAAACGAAGACTGGGTAAGGAAGTGGAGTTTTTTTTTTTTTTTTTTTATATACCTTATGTGCAATACTCTAAGTGTCATAAGTGGACATATGAAAGTTATATTTTTGTTTTTGTTTTTTCACTCCCTATATGCTCCCAATTTCCTCAAGCACCTATGGTCTTCTTGATTTTAGTCTCATACCTGGTGGATATATTCACTGATACTGACTGGAGGGGGAGGGGTGGAAATGTATGAGATACTCCCGCTCCACAGCACTTGCCGCTATTAATTCTTGTTTGTGTACGGGTCTCTAGGGGGCAGTGCTGGGGTCTACAGGCAAAAAATATTGGACGGCCGCTCTCTAAGGGCCTTACCTACCCCGACCGGCGATACTAGTTAAATAAGAGGCACTATTCCCGCCTCCGCAGGGCTTGGTTGAATCACAGGAAGGCTGGATCGGAGCACCAGGGGAACATTGGAGTTGCAGCCACCACCACTGGCCTAACCTAGTATTTTTTTTTTTTTTTTTTCTTTTTTTTCTCCTTCCTTTCTTTGCTGGGTGAGCTGAGGTCGCTAGAGGGCATAGCGTGCAGCAGGCCCACTTTACTTAAAATTTTTCTGTACCCCAAAACGGTTTCTAATGGTTTTGAGGGTAAAAATTCCCTTAAATCAGTGGGTACGCAACTCTTCCCATGCACCCACCCCAACGTTCTGGGTAGGTCACGGAAACTTTTAAAAATCTCTAGAAATCCTGGGAGTTATTATTCTTGTCGTTTCTCAGAAACTACTAATATCCCCCCCTAGTACTCACAACGTCCGTCTCAGCAAGTTTGGAAAAAAGAAAAAAATAAACAGCGTCAAAGGGAGGGAAAAAAAGGAAGAAGGAAAAGAGAGAGGGGGGGGTGGAGGCCTGCCCCTCTCTGCTCAAACTGGGGAAACGTATTAGAACGACAAAGAAATACAATATGAACAAGTCAACAAGGGGGGCTGCCCCGAAAATTCCCAAAGAGACTTCCTCCGTGAGTACGATCAGACACTACATGACCTCGGACGGGAGCTCAAAGAGCCCAGGCCCGACAAAAAAAGCTGAAAAAACTGGGACTACTAAAAAGGGAGTGGGGGGATTGCCATCCCCAATTGCCGATATTTCAACAGACTCTGAACATGTATCTAACCAAATGGATGACACCAGCCTGGGCTCCCATGCTCCCACCATAGGTGATATGGATGTAATGTTAAAAAGGGTGGAGAATGTAATAAGAGAGGAAATTAGTACACTAAGAACTGACCTATTCCATATGTTAGAACGAATAGAGGAAGCGGAGAAAAGAATAGAAAAGCAAGACCTTGATCTTAACGAATTAAAAAACCAACACTTGACTATGAAACAAAACCAGAGATGGCTGCAATACCGATTAGAAGATCAAGAGAACCGTAATAGAAGGCAAAACTTAAGAATACGATCAATTAAGGAGGAGAAGGGTGAAGACTTGAGAAAAATTCTTAATGATCTGTTTCTCCCCCTCCTGGATAACGGCTCGGAAGGTCCCCTTAAATTCGAACGGGTCCACCGTGTGGGGAAGATCAGAGAGGGAGGAGGAAATTGGCACAGGGACATCATTGCTAGGTTCAGATATTTCGAACATAAAGAGGAGATCTGGTTAAAACTGAGAAGAAAGTCTCCCTTATCTTATGCAGGCACGGAGATTCAGATCTTCACGGATTTGGCATGGGAAACCCTGTCTAGAAGAAGACTCCAAAAACCCTTACTAGAGCAGATGCGTCTGCATAACATAAATTACAAATGGGGCTTCCCGGCTTGTCTGATAGGCCAGAAAGAAGGGGTGTCAGCAAAATTAACTTTTCCCGAGGATCTGGTAGGGTTCTGCCGCAAATTGGATATGCCTACAGTGGACTTACCCGGATGGGTTGAATAGTTAGCGGATAATTGCTTGGCCCTCGGGGTGAAATCTCGAGGTGCTCCCGGGCGCTGGGGGGGCCGGGGGGGGGGGGTGGGGACGACTAGGGTAGGAAACGGGGAGGTCGGATCTGTTACCCCAACCATATAAGATCAAATCCCCTGGAAAGTCCTGGGGAAGATGGATGGGAGGGTCGCAGGGGTGCTCCACCTCATCCACAAGAACCGACGGGTAGGGGGTACCAAGGATCCCTACGGTTCAGAGGCGATGTATAGGCCTGGGCAAGGGGGGGGGGGGGGGGGAAGGTGAGGAGGAATGTATTTGCCACGGAGGGTGGGGGGAGGAGGGTGTGGGGGGGGTAAGGGTGAAGGGAATAGGGATTTTGGCTCCCAAGGAATCTCAGAGACAGTTTAGCACGAAATGATCTTGTTATAAAATAATGACAGAAGTAAAATTTTTATCCTACAATGTTAAGGGATTAAATTCCGCCGTCAAAAGACTTAAGGTCCTTGCAGAGATCGAGCAATTAAGAGCGGATGTAGTATTTGTTCAGGAATCTCATTTAACCATTGACGCGAATATCAAGCTTTTCTCCCCAGCATATCCCACCTGGTTCTACGGCGACTCCATCTCGAAACGTGCTAGGGGCGTGGCAATCGGGTTCACAAGGGGGTTTGGATTCACTTTAGAGGGAAGGATGACAGACCCAGAAGGGAGATTTTTATTCCTAAGGGTAAGGATTGACAACATTGTCTATACCTTAGCAAATATATACGCCCCAAATGTTCACCAAACCCAATACCTAGAGAAAATTCTGGGAAAGCTGAAGGATTTCGCAAAGGGATACACCATCCTGATGGGCGACTTTAATTTCGTTTTGGACCCGAAAGAAGACAGTACGTTCCGTGGGAGGGAGACAAGAAACGGGCTTCTACAAAGAATTAAACAGAAGATTCATGACCATCAACTTGTTGATGTATGGCGGATTTTTCATCCAAAAGCTCACGATTTCACGTTTTACTCTGCCCCCCACGGAACATACTCCAGAATTGACTACATCTTGGCGGACCATAGGTTGCTGGACTCTATAACAGAGACGGACATAGGAATTATGACGGTGTCAGATCATGCACCAATTTCTATGAAAATCAAACTCTTCACACAAAAGAGACAGAGGCCGGTGTGGCGTCTAGACGATAGTCTGTTACGAGATGAAGGAGGGGCAAGTAGGGTAGAGGCGGAATTGAAACAATTTTTTCATATCAACGATACAGAAGGGATAAACAGCGCAACCCTTTGGGAGACACACAAAGCGTACATTAGAGGAATTCTAATTGCGGAGGCCACCAAAAAAAAAAAAGAGATGAAAAGTAATGCTAACATCCTGATTAAAGATATAGAGATTCTAGAACGGGAACATAAAGAGCAGGGATTAAAAGAAACATATCTAAATTTAATTATTAAGAGAGATGCCCTCAAGGAGATTACGGAACAGGAAGCGAGAAATAAACTTAACTGTATCTCCAAAGAGAGATACCTATGGGGCAACAAACCAAGCAGGCTATTAGCCAAAATGGCTCAAAAAAAGAAAGCTAGAAACTACATCGATAAAATCAAAAGGAAAGACGGGAAAATGGTTTATGCAACCAGAGAAATTGCGGATTCATTCAAAAATTATTACGAGGAACTTTATACATTAAAAAACCAAAGGTGCCAGGCAGCGGAAAAAGAGGGGAAGATCCGAGACTTCCTAGACAGGGCAGGACTACCCAGATTAGAGGAGATGGATAGCTTAAATATGGACCGCCCCATAACTGAAGAAGAAATAAAAGTAGCTCTAAACACCACTGCTGGCGGAAAAAGTCCGGGACCGGACGGTTTTACCTCCCTGTATTATAAAAGATATAGCAACATCTTGATACCGTGGATGTGCAAATATTTCAATGGGCTCGGGTCTGAATACGAAATCAGTAGGGAAGCCACGGCGGCAGTGGTCGCAATAATTTTGAAGGAAGGGAAAGATAGCTCTCTCTGTTCGGCATACAGACCTATCTCTCTTCTAAACATAGATACCAAGCTTTTTGCCAAGATTCTTGCGGGGCGACTGAAAGAGGCTATGCACGTCTTGGTTCACCCCGATCAGGTAGGCTTTGTGCCCAACAGAGAGGGCAAAGATAACAGCCTAAGGGCAATCCTCTTGCAGCAGTCCATAAGGCAGAATGTGCCCCCAGGTCTATTTCTGTCAGTCGATGCTGAAAAAGCTTTTGACAGGGTAGACTGGGGGCTCATGATGGAGACTCTAAAGGTTATGGGAATAGGAAACAGGATGTCCCGCTGGATTAAAACCCTCTATCACCATCCCACTGCAAAAATAAAAATCAATGGAACATTATCTGATTCCTTTGAGATGAAAAACGGGACAAGGCAGGGATGTCCCCTGTCCCCTCTTCTTTTCATTCTTTCGTTAGAGCCTCTGCTGTCTACAATTCGTAACGACCCCGACATCAATGGAGTTAGAGTAGAAGGAGAGGAACATAAATTATCGGCTTTTGCCGATGATATTTTGTTCTACCTGACCAACCCGGTTAACTCTATTCCTAAGCTCTCTGAAGTGTTACAAAAATACGGCGCCTTTTCTAACTTCAAAATTAATGTAACAAAATCTGAGATTCTGAATATCAACTTAAATAAAAAAGAGGTGGGACGTGTCAAGGAGATCTGTGCGTTTCCCTGGACCAAGGAACTTAAGTACCTAGGTATCAAATTGGCCAACACAGTCCAGAAGATGTATAAAATAAACTATGTTCCCTTATTAAATGAGATCAAGAGCGAATTAAAAAGAACGGTAAATAAACCCATATCATGGATAGGACGTATTAATATGCTGAAGATGGTTGTGGTCCCAAAAATTCTTTACAAATTTTTATTAGTACCCATAGCCCTCCCTCAGCAATATTTGAGAATTCTCAATGCGCTGTTACTAAACTATGTCTGGAAAAATAAGAAGCACAGAATATCTCTCTCCATCTTAAAACAGGGAAAGCCACTCGGTCTGGCAGTTCCGGATATTAAAAGCTATTATAAGGCAGCGGTCTTATCACGGGCCATAGAATGGGCACGGGATAGGAGGGACAAAAGGTGGGTTCAAATTGAGAAAGCATCAACAAGCAAATATTTGAATAATATTATTTGGATCCCTGCACAATACAGAGCACTAGATCACAAAACACAAGATTTAACACGGGACACTTTAAGAATGTGGGATAGGACCTTGACACAATTAGAGGGGAAATTCAATTCCCCATTAATGAACTTAAAAGAAAACTCTTATTTTGCACCAGGCGAAAATAAAATTGGAGGGAATTGGATCAAAGTAGACACAGTTCACTTAGGGGATATCATCAAAGACGGCGAAATGATGACCTATGAAGATTTGAGAGTCAAAACGGAATTCTGGAATCTGGATAGGTGGCATTATTCACAGATGCACCACTTTGTGCGGCACCTCCCCCGCCCATTACGGACGGAGGCGGAGCTAACTCCACTTGAGAAAATTTGCAAAACTAAGAATTCAAAGGGCACCATCACTAAACTATATGAGTTATTGGTAAAGATAGGTTCACGGAGCGAAACACCCTTTATAGGTAAATGGGAAAGAGAGTTAGGAATCACAAGAGGGATAAATTGTTTTAAGAGAATTATGCACCTTACCCATGCATCCGCAATTGATATACGAACTGCTGAAACAAATTACAAGTGTATCTCAGGGTGGTATATCACCCCGGATAAAGCAAATAAATACAAAGCGGATCAGACCGCAGAGTGTTGGCGGGGCTGTTCTGAAAGAGGCACGATGGCCCACCTTTGGTGGTTATGCCCAAAAATACAAACCTACTGGGACATAATCTTGAGTCAAATTAAGGTTATTACGGGCGAAGAATTAAAGAGAGACCCTTGGGTTGTGCTCTTTCATTGCAGCCAAGAGGGAAAAAAAAAATATAAGCAGTCTTTACTTCCTCATCTTCTAAACGCTGCAAAGAAACTTATACCCAAAATGTGGCAGGAGACGGAAAGTCCACACGTCTGGAACTGGATAGACGAAGTGGAGGAAACTTATAGGCTGGAAGAGTTAAAGGTCAGTCATCTAGAGATGATTGGGGATCATAGGGAGAAATGGGAAAAATGGAGAGATTATAAAAGAACTTGGAGTTACGCAGAGAGAGTAAGGTTAAGCTATTAACAAGTCATATGCAGAAGCATGACAACAGTAGCCTCTTCTTTTATGGTCATTTCCTTGTGGAAATCACATATTATTTACGATTGATAAATGCTAGAGAGTGATCTAGTATCCTGAGGGATAAGTTTGAGATTCCTGGGAGCCAAGGGGTGGGGGGGGGGTGTAAATAATTTAGTGCCATAATAGCAACGCTAATGTAATAAGCTATCCTTTTCTTTCTTCATTTGCGAGTTGGCCTAAATGAATAAAAAAAAAAAAAAAAAAAAAAAAAAAATATAATACACAAGGAACATAGAATGTATACCACATATGATGCAACCCACTAACTGAGACGTAAGAAGCATCAAATCATGAGCTGGTCTCTAGGAATGGACAAAAGCTGAGGTGGTACAAAAAAAAAAAAAAAAAAAAAAAAAAGCTGCCATGCTTCCCTGACATCACAGATTGAGACCATCAGGGTGGACTTTGCTATTCTCAAGGATGATGTCCAGAAGGTGAGACACAGGGTGTCACAGGCGGAGCAGAGAATCAGCGCAGTGGAGGATGATCTCAACCCCCTGATGGTGAAGGTGAGAGATATGGCGGCGGACTACAAGTCCCAGGAGGCCAAAATGGGGGACATCGAGGACAGAATGCGCAGAAACAACCTGCGGTTCCTGGGATTCCCAGAGGGCTCGGAGGGGAAGAACCCGGAGGAGTTTCTGCTATCCTGGCTCAAGCAAACCTTTGGTGAAGACAGCTTTTCCAACCTGTTTGCTATAGAAAGGGCTCACAGAGTCCCCATGAGAGCTCCACCGCCAGGAAGATTCCCCAGACCCATGCTAGCCCGCTTCCTATATTTTAAGGATAAGGAGACCATCCTACGCAAGGCCCGTAATATGCCTGACCTGCTCTACAACAACAACCGCATTTCCATATTTCCGGATTTTTCGGCGGCTACACAGAAGCAGAGAGCGGCTTTCCAGAGCGTGAAGCAGCGCCTGAGGGAACGGAGCCTGCCGTACAGCATGTTATACCCGGCCAAACTTCGGGTGGTGCACAAGGGCCAAACACAGTTCTTCATGTCGCCCAAGGAAGCAAACCGATGGCTGGAATCGTTGGGACATGGGTAAGACTCCTGCGTGCCCCTTGATGCTCCTGTCCCTTGATGAGCCTGGGAGACATCCCCAGGGATGGGTGACGGTCATAATATTCCTTTTTATTATCCTCTTCGGGTGTGGTTTTTGTTTTTTTTGTTTTTTACTTGAATCCTTAGTACAAGAGCGGCTGCTCTCTAGGCCCCAATATAGACTGAGTGCTCCAGCCTTCCCGATGAACAATCCGGCTTTGAGACCTACTGCTGAGGGTCCTTCATCTATAGCGGTCATGTTCCTGCTCTACGTGTACTCACATACTTAACCCTAAGTTTTCCTGCCCGGCTGGTGCAGGGAGAATACCCCCCTCTTAGGGAGACATTTTCTGGTTACTGTTTTGGGGTGAAGCCTGTGGGATGTTAGGGGCTGCAGGCAGGGTGGGGGGAACGGGAGTTAGGATCCGTGAATCTGGATCCGGGACAGTTCTTGTGTTTTCTCTTTTTTTGGTTCTTTTTTTTTCAATTTTTTCCATCGTTCAAGTATTTTGACCTACCTGTCAATTCTCTGCGGTCCAGTGACCCTGGTCCTCAAATGCATGTGTTTACCCAGCAATGTACCTATGTATATATGAATATGTGCCCTACACTGATCTATAATGCAGTGCGCTTGAGTGAGCCGATGATGTTGATGCTCTACCAGGGGGCCCCTCCGCTCTCACTCTTTACTGATGTGGGAGGCCCCGAGGGTCCCCCCTTTTTCCGTGAATGCTATGATGCAGACCCTTAATCTATTGTCCTGGAATGTGCGGGGGCTGAACTCTAAGATTAAACGGGCCTTGGTGTTCAAATATATTATGAAACGTAAGCCACAGGTGATATTTCTCCAGGAGACGCATCTGGTGGGTTCCAGGACACTGGCACTCCATAGGGCCTTTGTCGGCAGGGCATTCCACTCCACTTATTCCAATTATGCCAGGGGGGTCTCGGTTCTTATCTGTAAATCCTTGTTATGCACGACCAAATCCGTGAAACTGGACCCCCTGGGTAGGTATGTGGCCCTGGTGCTGTGTATTAATAATCAGATGTACACCCTGGTGGCGATCTACATGCCGCCCCCGTTTACAGTTGAGGTGTGGGATGCAATGATGGCGGAAGTAGTCCAGATGGCAGAGGGGACCACTCATCTTAGCCGGAGATATGAACGCTGTGCTATCTCCGGATAAGGACAGGTTTGGGATGGCGGCTGTGAGGGGGTCACCATTAGAAGCATGTGTGAAACACTATGATTTGGAGGAGGCCTGGCGTTGGAGACACCCGGATACTAAGGCATACTCATGTTATTCCTCCACCTTTAACACCCTCTCTAGATTGGATATGTGTTTTGTATCCACTGCACTTCTTCCGCGGGTGGTGGGAGTTCAGTACCTGCCAAGGGCCGTCTCTGATCACTCCCCTTTGCTTATTACTATTGATATGGAGAGGCCCAGAGGCTATGCACAATGGAGACTGAGCCCTCTGTGGCTCAAGGAGGAGTATTTTGAGCGGTCCGTAGCCAGGTCCATCAACACTTTCTGGCTGGAAAACAGAGGGGAGGCGCCAGTGGGAGTCACTTGGGAAGCGTTTAAGGCTTCGCTTAGGGGTATAGTCAGGGCTGAAGTTAAACATTTCCAATCTGACAGGGAATGGAAGGTCAGGGAGGCGGAGCAGGTAGCTGCTGAGGCGGAGGTTGACTACATAAAAAATCCCAACCCTGAAACCCATAGGAAATGGAGAGAGAATATGCGACTCCTGGATTTGGTCCTGGTAGAAAAAACGCAGAAAAAATTGCTATACCAGGCTCAAAGGGTGTTTGAATTTGGGGACAAAAACAGTAAGTTGTTGGCCTACTTGGCCCATTCCCACCAATCACCAACTTCTATCCCAAGAATATATAACGTACAGAAGCAGCTGTGCACGTCACAGACGGACATAGCTCAGGCCTTTGTGGCCTTTTACTCTGATCTATACACATCAAGGGTCGACTATACCACGGAGGTAGTCCGGGAGTATCTGGCTCCAATACCCCTTCTGGAGCTTTCGGAAGGGGTGGCGGAGGACCTAGATGGACCTCTCACGGTAGAGGAGGTGACATCGGCCATGAATTCCTTGAACCCTAACAAGACCCCAGGTATGGACGCGTTCCCTGCAGAATGGTACTCCACATATGCAGAGAGCCTGGCTCCCCAACTGCTCAAGATGTATATGGACGCGTACCGGGAGGGGGTGCTCCCTGAGTCTCTGCGAGAGGCACTTATAGTGCTGATCCCTAAGCCGCACAAGGACCTTGATTTCTGCGAATCGTACCGACCAATATCCCTGATCAATGCAGACGCCAAAATTCTAGCCAAACTACTGGCTAAGAGACTGAATAAGGTGATTGCGTCGGTAATACATCGCGATCAGACGGGATTCATACCAGAGCGTTCGACGGCCATCAATCTCCGCCGACTTTTTACCATCCTACAAACTGGGGGACCCACGCCGGATACTCGGGCGGTGATGTCCCTCGATACGCATAAAGCGTTTGACTCCATTGAATGGCCATATCTGGTGGCTGTCCTTGGGCGGCTGGGGTTCGGTCCTAGGTTTATAAAGTGGGTGCAGATACTGTATGCCGAGCCAAGGGCCAGGATCAGGGTCAACAATACAGTCACAGATTCATTTAACATAGCGAGGGGCACTCGACAGGGATGCCCGCTGTCCCCACTCCTTTTTGCCCTGGCTATAGAGCCGCTGGCGGCCCTGTTGAGAGAGGATGTGGGTGTGAAGGGGTGTGCGGTCAATGAGCTGGAAGAGAAGACATCCCTATATGCGGATGACATGCTGGTGTATCTGTCTGACACGGAGGATTCGTTGCCCAGGGCCCTAGATGTTATTTCAGAGTTTGGCCGGTTCTCAGGTTTCAAGGTGAATTGGAATAAATCCATTCTGTTTCCTTTTGATCCTGCCTATGTCCCGAGGCTGCCCCTGGGGGCCCCATTGAAAATAGTCTCTAAATTTCGTTATTTGGGAGTGGAGATTCAACTGCCGATCCAAACTTACATAACTAACAATTTGACCCCCATGAAGGTGAGATTGAGGGAGAGCCTGCAGACCTGGGCTAAGCTGCCACTGGGTCTCCTGGGTCGAATCAACGTGTTTAAGATGATTTACCTGCCCAGGTTCCTGTACCTGCTTTGGCATGCACCAGTGTACATCCCCAAGACGTGGTTCACAGGGATTAATAGGATGCTCTCGGCGTTCCTCTGGGGCCCTAAGCCCGCCAGAGTGGCGCTGGACACACTGTACTTGCCGGTACGGGGGGGAGGACTGGCCCTACCTAATCTGCAATGTTACTACCTGGCTGCCCAACTCACGCATGTGCACTGGTGGGGGTTCCCTAACGCAGACATGGCCTCGGTGGCGACCCAGGCGGCCCTGGTCCATTCGTATGAGGGACTCATTAATGTCCTCTATAGGAATGGCCCATACCCGGAGCAGGGGGCAGGTTTGTTGAAACTGGCGTATAAAATCTTTCATACGTGTAATGCTAGGGTGGGGGGTACTGCTCTGAGGATGTCCCCCAATGCTCCTCTGTGGCATAACCCTCAACTTCGGGAAATATTTCAGGTACCAGATGGGTCGTGCTGGGCGGCATATGGGGTTAAGTACGCTCATCAACTTTTTAGAGATGGGATCTTTAAGACCTTTGTGGATTTGAAATCGGAATATGGGGTCCCCAACACATTCTTCTTTCGGTACCTGCAGCTGCGTCATGCGGTAAATGCCCAATATGGCAGGGGGGTGGTGGCGCTCTCCCCTTCTAGAGTGGAAAGGATATTAATTGATGGGGAACATACACAGTTGATCTCCAAATATTACGTTATGCTGTTGACATCGTCCTCTCCTAGAATGAGGAGGGTGATGTCGCAGTGGCAGGAAGATATACCGTCCCTCACGGAAGAGACATGGTCAGAGGTTCTGGACACGTTGGTACCCTCGGTAATCTCAGCTAGAGACAAGTTGACTCAGTTCAACTATCTTCATAGAATTTACTATACTCCCAAGCGTCTACACAAGATGGGCAGACGGGAATCATCAGACTGCCCTCGCTGCCATACAGCAGAGGGAGATTTCTTTCATATGATATGGTTATGCCCCCGGGTGGAGAGCTTCTGGAGGGAAATACTAAAATTTCTTGAGGATACTATGGAGCTTCCAAACATTTACTCCCCGGCCAGATGTCTCTTAGGGGATCTGGAAGAGGAGGAAATATCAAACTCACAGAAAAATCTGCTCAGAGTGCTGTTTTGCTACGCAAAGAAAGCAGTGGCCCTTAAATGGAAGAGCCCGTCACCGCCGTCCTTACAAGAATGGGTGGTCCTGGTAAATAGGGCCGTGCCTATGTATAAGTTGACCTGTATTGCCAGAGGTTGTCCTAAAAAATTTGATAAAGTATGGGCTAGATGGGTGGAAAGGGTGTCGGGGGAGGATGCAGGGGCATAAAGATTAGCAATTATCAGGTGGCTAGAGAGGTGGGAGGAGCCCTGTAACCAAGTTGAGCGCTGGAGGATATCAGTTGATTGCACACTGAGGGCATGGCATAGGACAGGTGATGATGTTCCATTATGATTTCTGTTTATGGTCTAGGATTTTCTGTTGTTTTTCGTTTTCTTTATCTTTACATGCAATGTGTCTCAAGATTCGAGCTGTAAACTGGATGACTCTACAATCAGTAGTTGATGTACTTGACGTATGTTGTACAAAATGTGTACTGTGATGTATCCTTGTATGATACTGTTAATATGTACAATAAAATTTACCCTTTAAAAAAAAAAAAAAAAAAAATTCCCTGGGATCAGTTTTCCCTGATCTATGCATTCCCTCCAATTCCACTCTTGCAGAGACTTCTTTGCAAGATCAAAGAAGAAGGAACACCAGTTCTCTTGGTAGCCCCGAACTGGCTCACAAGGTCCTGGTACACCAAGATCATAAGGATGGCAGTGGGGGAGCCTTGGATTCTCCCACTTTGCCAAGACCTGCTATCACAAGGTCCAGTGTTCCATCCTTCTTTACGAAAGCTAAATTTGACGGTCTGGCTGTTGAAACCTACATGCTGAAGAAACGTGGGCTCTCGGGTCCAGTTCCTTCTACTCTAATGCTAGGAAGCCGGCCTCCGGAATCATTTATCATAGTCTGGAAGGCATATGTTTCCTGGTGTAAATCCAGGGGGTGGAACCCTCATATGTTTTTCATTGGTAGGATTCTGGCCTTCTGTCAATTAGGGGTCGATATGAGATTGGCCCTCAGTACTATTAAGGGTCAAATCTTGGCTCTTATCAGTTTTTTTTTCAGAGACTGTTGGCATCCCATTCCCTAGTCTGGGCATTTATTCAGGGAGTGTTGCGGGTAAATCCGACAGTCAAACCTCCCTTGTGCCCATGGGATTTGAATCTAGTTTTGTCGGGCTTGCAAAAACAGCGCTTTAAACCTATTCGTCATATTCCATTGATTCTCTTGAGTCGGAAATTGGCATTTCTGGTTGCTATCTCTTCTGCTAGGAGAGTTTCTGTATTGACAGCTCTTTGTGACAAACTAAGGCTCTTTACAACAAAGACAAAATTGTATTATGGCCCCCTCCTACTTTTCTTCCTAAAGTGGTCTCGCCATTCCATTTAAATCAAGATATTGTTTTGCCTTCCTTTTTTCCTGAACCGCAGTCAGCGGGGGAAAAATTATTGCACTCTGGATGTAGAGAGAGCAATGAAGGTTTATCTGCAAGCAACTGCGCAGATACGTAAAACAGATGTTTTGTTTATTCTGCCAAGATGGTCCCAAAATGGGCCAGGCAGCTTCGAAATCAACCATTTTTAAATGGATTTGACAAGTGATTATTCAACCTTATGGTTTAAGGAATAAAATTCCTCCTTTTCCTGTTAAGGAGCACTCGACCAGGGCAATAAGTGCCTCCTGGGCAGTGCATCATCGGGCTTCGATGGCTCAGATCTGTAAGGCAGCAGCTTGGTCAGTCCATACATTTACCAAATAGATGTAAGAGGACATGAGGATGCCGCCTACGGGCGTAGTGTGCTGCAGGCAGCGGTATAGGGCCTCTAGTCTGCTTGATGGCGGTCTGCTTGATCTGTGTCTCCCTCCCCTCATATTGAGCATTGCTCTGGGACGTCCCGCTATGTAATGACTAATGCCTCATTTCCACTGAGCAGAACGGTTCGGCTCAGTACAGTTTGGAACGATTAGAATGGTCCGGTCTATTCTGGTGAGCGTTTCCACTGCAAGTCGGACCGTCGGGCCATACAGGGTTTAGAAAAAATGCCTAGCGTGTCCACGAATCAGTGGAATGTATTGTAGCTCCGCCCTAACCGAACCGTTCCATTTTCTATGGCCCCACATCTCAAACAGGACCCAGAATGGTGCGGTACGGTTCGGTTTTATGGCATGCTTTCATAATGGAAACGCCCAAAATAGCGTACCGAACCGATCCGCTCAGTGGAAACAAGGCATTTGACTCTGTGTCCCGTGGTGTACGATAAAGAAAATAGGATTTTATAACGGCTTACCTGTAAAAATCCTTTTTTTGGAGTACACCACGGGACAGAGGTCCCCCCCCTCTTCTGGAATACTTGCTGTTTTGCTACAAAACTGAGGTACTTCCCTTATGGGAGGGGTTATATAGAGGGGAACTTGTCTTCATTGGTTCTGCCAGTGTCCAATCACCTGAGGTGAACTATACAACCCCCCCCCCCCCCAACACACTATGTAATGACTTGAATAATTAGAATGATCTGCTACTCATGGCTTGGTTCCAGATAACACAGCATACGTTCAAAAAACATTTAGAAGGGAAATCGAAGGAAAAGATAAGTGAACAAACCATGCACTAGCTTAAAGGAACCTATTAAGAAAATAAAAAAATAGGATTTTTATAACGGTTTACCTGGCTTTGTGTCCCGTGGTGTAATCCAAGAAAAGGATTTTATAGGTAAGCTGTTATAAAAATCCTATTTTTTTATTTTCTTAATAGGTTCCTTTTAAGCTAGTGCATTGTTTGTTCACTTACCTCCTTCCTTCGATTTCCCTTCTAAATGTTTTTTTTCTTTGTCTGAATTTAGCACTTCCTGTTTCTCCTCAGTAAGCTTGCCCCCATCATCCGAGCTGTTCTGGCTGGGGGTCAGTCATCATGCTCGCCCCCTCCCTTGGGACTACATCCCTGCCGTGAGACACTGTAAGCATTCACAGCGGCTCCCCGCAGGGATGTAGTCCCAAGGGAGGGGGCGAGGACGCGGATAAGCTGGCCAAGTACAGGCATGGAGGTGAGGAAGAACAGGCCAAAGATGGCGCCGACGACCCCTCGGGAGAAGGGCGCCATGCGGAGGACACGTCGAAAGTGCTAGAGGCCATAGCTGCGCTGCAAAGCACACTCACTGCCAAGATAGATGAGGTGAAGATAGACCTCTCCCTCATGAGACAAGACCTATCCACGGTCCGGGAACGAGTCACTGAAACGGAGGCCCGAATCAGCGCGGCAGAGGATGTTCTGATAACTCTGCAAGAAGCCACAGAGGACATGCAGCAACAGATGCGGCGGCTCCATGATCAAGATGAAATGGAGAACAGACTGCGCCGCTGTAACTTGCGGTTCATAGGCATTCCTGAGAGAGCAGAGGGCAGGGAGCCTGCGGAATTCCTGGAGAACCTCCTCATAGGTGAATATGGGAGAGATGCATTTTCAGTGATGTTTGCGGTGGAAAGGGCGCACCGTATACCAGCAAAGCCCCCACCAGAAGGAGCACCCCCCCGTACGTTTATCGCCAAGTTCCTGAATTTCAGGGACAGGGACAAAATAATGCGCCTGTCAAGAGAAAAGGGGAATATGAAGATGGGTAACGGACACGTGGCGGTGTTCCCGGACTTTTCCACTGAGGTGCAGAAGAAATGAGCGCAATACCAGGATGTGAAGCGTCGCCTGAGAGTGCTACACCTTAAGTACGCCATGCTGTTCCCCGCAAGACTCAGAGTTGAGGAAGATGGAAGGGCGCAGTTCTTCGATACTCCTGCTGCAGCTGCAGCGTGGCTGGACCGCAAAGGAAGGCAGGCATAAAGCCTGCTACGGTGAATCGTGAGTACTGTTCCCTGGAGATTGCTGGGGCTTTTAGTTCTCCTGTTTGGGGCCCGAATGGTTAGAGCCTAGGCGAGGAGAATTTCAAGGAAGCGAGGACCCCAAGTGTGTTTTATATTTCTTTTTTTCGTTTTTGCCTCAGTTTTGACTGTCCCAGACCCCTCGGTCTCTCTATGGAGTCCCCCCCCCCCCCCCCTTCATCTTTCATACATATATCTCATGTGTGTCCCAGCCCCTGACTTGTGAGCCGACGGGACTCGAGCCTTTTTATTCAACTCCTGCGGACATTCGCTGCGGGCTGTGTGACACGGATGGGGAGGACTCAGTCGCATATAGAACAAAGGGGGGGGGGGACAGAAGAAGGGAAATCGAAGGAAAAGGTAAGTGAACCAACAATGCACTAGCTTAAAGGAACCTATTTAGAAAATTAAAAAATGAATCTTTACAACCCCTTTAACTGACTTTTTTAATGTCTTTGGCGGTCTCTGCATTAAAAATCTTCTCTGTGAAAAAGTACATTAAAAGCAATGTAGCTTAAAACGGTACACCGATCAGCCATAACATTGCAACCACTGACGGGTAAAGCAAATAAAATGTATTATTACAATGGCATCTAATGTAGGTGGGATACATTGGGCAGCAAGTGAACATGTCCCTAAATTGAATATGTTGAAAGCAGAAAAAAATGGGCAAGTTGAATTATTGGAGCGACTTTGACAAGGGCCATAGTGTGATGACTGTTAGAGCATGTCCAAAACTGTAGCTCTTGTGGGATGTTACTGGAAAAGTGGCCTTAGGAAGGAAAACTGGTGAAAGGGTCATGGGCAGTTGAGGCTCATTGATGCCCTTTGGGGAACAAAGGCTGTCCATGTAGTCCAGTCCAAATGAAGACATACTGTAGTTTAAATTGTGTAAGTTAATGCTGGTTCTGATAGGAAGGTGTCAGAACACATGTATCATATGGTGGACTGCATAGTTGCTGACCCATATCGACAGCAAAAAGGACCTACAGTGGGCACATAGGCATCAGAAATAGACCACAAAGCAATAGAAGAAGATGGCCTGGTTGGATGAATTCAAGAATGGTTTCGGGAACACAACGAGTTTTGAGGTGTTGACTTGGCCTACAATTTCTCCAGATCTCAATCCAATGGCGTATCTGTGGCATGTGCTCGAAAAACAAGTCCGATCCATGGAGGTCCCACCTTGCAACTTGCATAACTTAAAGGATCTGCTACTCATGGCTTGGTTCCAGATAACACCGCATACCTTCAGAGGTCTAGTGGAGTCCATGCCTCGGCAGGCTATGGTGGGTGAATTATAATGTTCTGCCTGATCGATATTCGGTAGCTTGCTATGAGTATGTGTTAAAATGATATGCATATGTAGAATCTAGCTATTTACATGTTTTTTTTTTGTCTACTTTCAGATGGGTCTGTGAGGAAATCCCAGACCTTAAATTGGCCATGGAAAATTATGTACTCATTGACTATGACACCAAAAGGTAAGTTGAATCACATGTACTCGTTATATAATTTTTTTTTTAGGGGGGCCGACATTGGGTAGTTTCCCCAGAAGTGGGAGGCAGTTATCCACCCCCCCCCGAAACCTGAAGGGAGCGCGGAGTCGGGAGGAATCCGATCCGCAGAAGTTCTGGATGAAAATCCACTTTAAAAACTGCTGTGCACAGTCCGACAGCTGCTCATTTGTGGTCAAGTTGATTTAAAAAAAATAAAAAACTGGACCCCAGTTCTCCACAATAAAGGGGTGCCCCAATTGGTACCACTAGGGGGGAGGGTGGTAGTCTTATGGCCTTTTAGACTCCCTGGTGTCAGGAGATTTCGGATTCCTGAGTTCAAGAGGTCGTATCCTTCTGTTACAAACTATTTTTAGGGCCATTCTGTATCTCATTTTTGGCCATCCAATGTGCCTTTATCTCCTCTGTGTAGAGCGGATTTGTTCAAAGCTATATCCCAACTTCAGGCTCATGGAGTTGATGCAGGTCCCAAAGGCAGGATTATCAAGGATTACACTTGAGCCTGTTTACGATTCCCACCCCAAATGAGGTGGTAACAAACATTCAGGATCTCAAATAGTTAAACTCCTTTCTGAAAGTCACAAAGTTCCAGATGCAATCCACAAAATCAGTTATAGTGGCTCTTGGGCTAGGGGAATCTCCAATGGGTAATTGCAGAGCTTTAGTTTTCTGGATTTGGCCCAGAACGGTTCCTGCCCCTTGGGGTGCATGCTTTGGAACCCTGGGTTGACTGAAAATCCCTAGGTTAGAACATTCATGAGGGACTTAAACTTCATGGTGTTCTTGTTCAAGGCTATCCTATATGCTTAATGGCATTCCAGACCTCTGCAGTTAAAAATTCTGTCAGCCTGGATCAGGTCGATGCTGTCCCTAAAACAACCTGCATGCATCGCCAAGCTGAAAGGGAGTTCGAACCATACGCGTCAGATTCTGGCATGGGCCAGTATAGAGGAGAATATTGATATGGAGGGGCAAGTGCCAGAGGTAGGTAGTTTGGTAAAAGTTTGCTCAATCGCATCTTTTAAAAGTGTTGGAGGCCAATTTTGAGCCGACACATCCCAATAAATATGCCCAGTTGTGTGGTGATGGGTATATAAGTTAAGGAGTGGCATTGCAGAAACCAAGCGACTCCTGTAGCTATCAGAACTACTCCTCCAGTGAGGATGGGGGGTAAGGGTAGAGAAAAGCTTAGACAGATGCTGGTAGTGGGGGAGTTAATTATAAGGACAAATAGGGCAATCTGTCATAAAGATTGCGTTCGCCAAACAGTATAGTTACCAGGCATAGATCCAATAGACTGGGGACCCAGCTGTCATTTTACATATTGGTACAAATGACAGGCTCGGTTCACACTGCTGCCATGGGAGAACCCTTGCAAATTCAGTACGGGTTCCCGCATTGCATGTCACCCGCCGGCGGTTCACACTGCCCTATGCGAACTGCTGCGGTTGTCAATAGAGAGTTAATGACACCCCCAGACCGGTTTGCATATCACAGTGCGAACTATCAATTCGGCCAGGAATTGGATTGCGTGGGTATGAACACCCATGCGATCAGATTCTTTATGCGGAACAAAAAAGGGTCTTGCGCGAATTTGGTCCGAATGTGATGCAAATTCAGCCATACATTCTGTATGGCTGAATTTGCATTGCTCAGACATTGCATGTGATTTGCACTGCACGTGTCTAATGCATTGGTCTTATTCATATTTACATGAATAATGCAATGTTATGAAAACTGATTTGAAAGTCTGTTTTGGTTAATGTAGAACTGAAGGTAGTTTTTTTTGTATTTCGAATAGCGTAAGGTAGGGTTTGGCGTTTTGTGGAGATATATATATATATATATATATATATATATATATATATATATATATATATATATATATATATATATATATATATATATATATATATATATATATATATATATATATATCTCTATCTCTAATAATTTGCCATCTGTGCTATAGACACAACCAGAAGGTGACTGACTTTAGTAACTCCGAAGAATAACTTTTTAATCATTAATGGGTCTATTTTAGATAAAGGTTTAGTTTCCCCATGGGCAAGTGAGGATTTTTCTAGTTCTGGATTCACAATGGAGTCTTTTACAAATGGTAACCAAAAAAGTACTCGTTAATGCCTCATTTAAGAGAGGAGCAATGAAAATCATTCCTTAAAGTGGTTCTAAAGCCTAAACATTTTTTAATTTTAAGTTCGAGCTTTGTGCAATTTTTTTATTCCCCCCCCCCCTCATTTTGGATAGAGTAAGGGATCATAACCCCTGTCAGATTTGTTTTTGTCATCTGTTTCATTGCAGAGATTTCCCTCACTTCCTGTCCATAACCACACAGGAAGTGAGACAAAATCCCTGCATATTAAGGGTATTTCTTGGGGACCCCCAGGTCGCCAGAACTGGTGGCCCCATTGGAAGATTTGCCCTCTATTACTTTTCTGGGGACAACCCAAAATTCGTTTTTTTCTTTTACTTTCAATGTTAATGGTAAACAGGACAAATATGGTGAATTTTCCATAATGGGGGGCACAGACAGCAATAAAAACATGACAGGTGCTCTAATCCCCCTCCACTCAAAAACCCCACTCAACTCGCCACTCAAAAACCCCAAAAAATGTTTTCCTTTAACTATACTTTAATGTTGCATAGTAGGCGAGTTTGAAAAAAGACACAAGTCCTTCAAGTCCAACCTATGTGTGTCAGTATTAACTTGTATATCCCTGTATGTTGTGGTCGTTCAGGTGCTTTATCTAATATGTAAGCTCTAACGAGCAGGGCCCTCTGATCCCTCCTGTATTGATTTGTATTGTGACTGTACTGTCTTCCCTGATGTAAAGCGCTGCACAAACTGTTGGCGCTATATAAATCCTGTATATTATTAATAATAATAATTAGGGTTGTCCCGATACCACTTTTCTAGGACCGAGTACAAGTACCGATACTTTTTTTTCAAGTACTCGCCGATACCGATACTTTTTTTTAAAATGGGTCCCCAAATGCAGCCATGTCCCCCCCATATGCAGCCATGTCCCCCCCATTTGCAGCCATGTCCCCCCCATTTGCAGCCATGTCCCCACCATATGCAGCCATGTCCCCCCCATATGCAGCCATGTCCCCCCATATATGCAGCCATGTCCCCCCCATATATGCAGCCATGTCCCCCCCATATATGCAGCCATGTCCCCCCCATATATGCAGCCATGTCCCCCCCATATATGCAGCCATGTCCCCCCCATATATGCAGCCATGTCCCCCCCATATATGCAGCCATGTCCCCCCCATATATGCAGCCATGTCCCCCCCATATATGCAGCCATGTCCCCCCCATATATGCAGCCATGTCCCCCCCATATATGCAGCCATGTCCCCCCCATATATGCAGCCATGTCCCCCCCATATATGCAGCCATGTCCCCCCCATATATGCAGCCATGTCCCCCCCATATATGCAGCCATGTCCCCCCCATATATGCAGCCATGTCCCCCCCATATATGCAGCCATGTCCCCCCCATATATGCAGCCATGTCCCCCCCATATATGCAGCCATGTCCCCCCCATATATGCAGCCATGTCCCCCCCATATATGCAGCCATGTCCCCCCCATATATGCAGCCATGTCCCCCCCATATATGCAGCCATGTCCCCCCCATATATGCAGCCATGTCCTCCCCCCCCATATGCAGCCATGTCCTCCCCCCCCATATGCAGCCATGTCCTCCCCCCCCCATATGCAGCCATGTCCTCCCCCCCCCATATGCAGCCATGTCCCCCCCCCCCCCATATGCAGCCATGTCCTCCCCCCCCCCCATATGCAGCCATGTCCTCCCCCCCCCCCATATGCAGCCATGTCCTCCCCCCCCCCCCCCATATGCAGCCATGTCCTCCCCCCCCCCCCATATGCAGCCATGTCCTCCCCCCCCCCCCCATATGCAGCCATGTCCTCCCCCCCCCCCCCCCATATGCAGCCATGTCCTCCCCCCCCCCCCCCCATATGCAGCCATGTCCCCCCCCCCCCCCCCATATGCAGCCATGTCCTCCCCCCCCCCCCCATATGCAGCCATGTCCTCTTCCCCCCCCCCCCATATGCAGCCATGTCCTCCCCCCCCCCCCATGCAGCCATGTCCTCCCCCCCCCCCCCATATGCAGCCATGTCCTCCCCCCCCCCCCCATGCAGCCATGTCCTCCCCCCCATATGCAGCCATGTCTCCCGCCGACTGGTTAATACGCGCGGGGAACATTACAGCTTTCATTTGAATAGCTGTAATGATTTGTGCCGCGCTGCTTATAGACACTCCCCCTTGCTCGGGATTGGACAGTTCACCCGAGCAAGGGGGAGGGTCTATGCGCGGCGGGAAACACTACAGCTATTCAAATGAAAGCTGTAATGTTCCCCGCCCGTATTGGGATGCGGCGTAGCGGCGGTACGGGGTTAGGGGGGTGTTATCGGATGAGGCATCGGGGGCATTTGCGGGAGTACAAATACTCCCGCAAATACTCGGAATCGGTCCCGGGACAACCCTAATAATAATATGATGTATCCCTTGCTTTAGGATAACAAAATGTTTAAGCATCAGAATTTCCCCTCTGTCCCCCTTTACCCCCTTTTTACTTACCTGAGCCCTCATTCGATGGTAAGTCTGTGCAAGTCTGCCACTCTTTTCTCCCCTTACTCCCTGTTCTCACAGGCTTTGCTGTCAATCAAATCCGGGTAACAAGGGAGTAGGGGGCATTGAACTCAGACAACGAGGCTTTCAGGCGAGCTTGAACTAGTAAAGCAACAGACAACAGGTAACACCGCTCCAGGTGATGCTTTCCTTCGCAATCAGGTGCAGGTCCAATCCGTGGTCTGGGCAGGCAGTTCAGTTAACAAAACAAATGACTGCGCTCCAAAAAATAAGAATAGAAGCTTTATTGTGTAAAAACATCCAACATCAAAGACCGATTATAGCCACAGCATCATGACCTGCACGGAGGGAAGCATGGTTGATGTGTTTCACTAATTTTAGTTTAGTCCTAACCCATAAGCACTAGCAACCACATATCTTAAATAGTAACCCAGCTGAATGACATAAGTGCTTAATTTATCTCTACTTCAGACAAACATTGCAAAAAAAAAAAAACACAGCTAAAACCAATAGAGAAAACATTGTATATGCATACACTGATAACTGTGATGGAATGAGAAAACAAATAATAATAAAGATATTAAATGTACTCCCTATATTTTGTCCAATTTGTCATCATGACTGATGATACAGCTCTGCTGGACTTTGGATGATAATCCTTTCAGAATTTATGCACAAAACACCTTTAAAAAAGGAAATTGAGATAGATCGGGATCGTTAAACGACTTTTTTGTAAATTAGAAAAATGCATGGTTAAAGAAGTGTAAGCTTATTGGGGAGAAACAACTACTTTGCAAGGTTCTGTGGAACGTATACCAAGAGGTCTCTGCGTTTAATTTCTTGCGTTTGAATTGCCAAAGATTTAAAAAAACAATGGAATGATAATCTTTTAAAAAATTTGTATTGATGTAATCAATCTGATTGTTACCTTTAAAACTATGGAACTGGAGAAATTAAGGGAAGACATTACTTCTCTTCAACAAGAGATTTTACTTTTGCAACATGCGACTCATTTTGCTGCTTTGAATCAACAACTTAATGAGATAGTGAATAAAATTGAAATGGACACTATTGCTGGTAAAAAGGAGAAGCTCTTCTGTGACAAATTGGACTATGAACTATAGGCAGTTCCACTTAAGCACGCTATGCCCTCAGAGCTCAGAAGTACGTACATACCTGTAACACTGTGATAAACCTGCCACATAGACCCTTAACTGATGAAGAAACTTCCCCTTTGTCCAAGGATTCTTAACTTTTGTCCTCATGCACACTTTGACCCCTTTTTGGATATTATTAAATTTATCTGCAGCTTTAACAGTTCATCGACATTACTACATTGATGACAACGGTACACAAATAAGTGACAATGTTGTTGATGCATGCTCTGTTGACACACACA